>NW_026893642.1:600000-797587 GCF_032452875.1 Bos javanicus | reverse complement strand
TGCGTGATTCAGTGCCGGCTCATCTGCATGACAATTGCCATCTGAGGCTGCGTGATTCCTGTCGGCTCATCTGCTTGACAATTGCCAGCTGAGCCTGCGTGATTCCTGCCTGGTCACGTGCTTGATTATTGCCAGTTGAGCAGCATGATTCGTCACTGCTGAGCTCCATGCTTATTGCCTGCTGATTGCGTGGTTCGTGTCTGCTCAGCTCTTTGAGTATTGCCTCCTGAGGTCCCTGTTCGGTCGCCACCTGCCGGGGACCAGCCCCAACTGATCAGGGTATTCGAAGGAGAGATGGCCTAGGCGACTATTTATATGCTAATCAGAGATGTCAAGAATAATAGTATGAGGAGAGCTCAGTAGGAAAATTCGGTGGAGAAAAGAGACTGAGTAGCTTGGTTTACGCGGAAGACCAATCAAACTTCAAGACAAGAAGTTTGCACCACTTACGTAGGCCGCAGGCGCCCTCTCGAATAGCGAAGGTGCCTCACCCTAGACACCTTCTCGAGTGGGTCTTAGCAGCCCAGGCATAATTAGTGAGCGTGGTGGGTTCCGCGCTCCAGATGGAGACTCAGCTGGAAGTTAAAGGGAAGAATGACAAGGAACTTTATGAATTGGAGCTGTAAGTTAACTCTTTGACAGAGAGAGCGAGATGGTGGTGGGGGACAGCCCCCAGTGAAATCAGAGGTGAGAGCACAAAGCAATACAGTAGGCAGACTCCGTTTTTTTGGGGGAGATGCTCGAGAATATCCGGGTGGACTCCTGAGGCTCGATCCCGCATTTGCGTATGCCGAGCCTCCTTCCTCATGACCTTTGTCCAGAGTGGAATGCCTCCCCGGCTCCCGGCACATGATCAGTGCATGCTCAGTCACGATATCAGTGCCTGCTCAGCCACGTGATCACTGACGGCACAGTCACGTGATCAGCGCCTCTCAGTCACGTGATCACCGTATGATAAACACGTGATCAGTGAACGACCAGCCACGTGATCACTGCATGCTCAGGTGGTCAGTTCCTGATCAGCCACCTGATCAGTGCGTGCAGAGTCCCCTGATCAGCGCCTGTCAGTCACTGATCACTGCCTGATAAACACGTGATCAGTGCCGAACAGCCCGTCATCAGTGCATGCGCAGATCCGCGTGATCAGTGCATGATAGCCACGTGATCAGTGCGTGCACAGTCCCATGATCAGCGCCTGTCAGTCACTGATCATTGCCTGATAAACACGTGATCAGTGCATGATGAGCCATGTGATCAGTGCCCGATCAGCCACGTCATCAGTGCATGCGCAGTCCGTCATCAGTGCATGATAGCCACGTGATCAGTGCATGCTCAGTCACGTGATCTGGACTTGATCAGCCACGTGATCAGTGCCTGCAGAGTCACGTGATCAGGGCCTGCTGAGCTGCGTGATTCCTGCGGCTCATCTGCATGACAATTGCCATCTGAGCTGCGTGATTCCTGTCGGCTCATCTGCTTGACAATTGCCAGCTGAGCTGCGTGATTCCTGCCTGGTCACGTGCTTGATTATTGCCAGTTGAGCAGCATGATTCGTCACTGCTGAGCTCCATGCTTATTGCCTGCTGATTGCGTGGTTCGTGTCTGCTCAGCTCTTTGAGTATTGCCTCCTGAGGTCCTGTTCGTTCGCCACCTGCCGGGGACCAGCCCCAACTGATCCAGGGTATTCGAAGGAGAGATGGCCTAGGCGACTATTTATATGCTAATCAGAGATGTCTAGAATAATAGTATGAGGAGAGCTCAGTAGGAAAATTCGGTGGAGAAAAGAGACTGAGGAGCTTGGTTTACGCGGAAGACCAATCAAACTTCAAGACAAGAAGTTTGCACCACTTACGTAGGCCGCAGGCGCCCTCTCGAATGGCGAAAGGTGCCTCACCCTAGACACCTTCTCGAGTGGGTCTTAGCAGCCCAGGCATAATTAGTAAGCGTGGTGAGTTCCGCGCTCCAGATGGAGACTCAGCTGGAAGTTAAAGGGAAGAATGACAAGGAACTTTATGAATTGGAGCTGTAAGTTACCTCTTTGACAGAGAGAGCGAGATGGTGGTGGGGGACAGCCCCCAGTGAAATCAGAGGTGAGAGCACAAAGCAATACAGTAGGCAGACTCCGGTTTTTGGGGGGGAGATGCTCGAGAATATCCGGGTGGACTCCTGAGGCTCGATCCCGCATTTGTGTATGCCGAGCCTCCTTCCTCATGACCTTTGTCCAGAGTGGAATGCCTCCCCGGCTCCCGGCACATGATCAGTGCATGCTCAGTCACGATATCAGTGCCTGCTCAGCCACGTGATCACTGACGGCACAGTCACGTGATCAGCGCCTCTCAGTCACGTGATCACCGTATGATAAACACGTGATCAGTGAACGACCAGCCACGTGATCACTGCATGCGCGGTCAGGTGGTCAGTTCCTGATCAGCCACCTGATCAGTGCGTGCACAGTCCCCTGATCAGCGCCTGTCAGTCACTGATCACTGCCTGATAAACACGTGATCAGTGCCCGAACAGCCACGTCATCAGTGCATGCGCAGTCACGTGATCAGTGCATGATAGCCACGTGATCAGTGCGTGCACAGTCCCATGATCAGCGCCTGTCAGTCACTGATCATTGCCTGATAAACACGTGATCAGTGCATGATGAGCCATGTGATCAGTGCCCGATCAGCCACGTCATCAGTGCATGCGCAGTCACGTCATCAGTGCATGATAGCCACGTGATCAGTGCATGCTCAGTCACGTGATCTGGACTTGATCAGCCACGTGATCAGTGCCTGCAGAGTCACGTGATCAGGGCCTGCTGAGCTGCGTGATTCCTGCCGGCTCATCTGCATGACAATTGCCAGCTGAGCTGCGTGATTCCTGTCGGCTCATCTGCTTGACAATTGCCAGCTGAGCTGCGTGATTCCTGCCTGGTCACGTGCTTGATTATTGCCAGTTGAGCAGCATGATTCGTCACTGCTGAGCTCCATGCTTATTGCCTGCTGATTGCGTGGTTCGTGTCTGCTCAGCTCTTTGAGTATTGCCTCCTGAGGTCCCTGTTCGGTCGCCACCTGCCGGGGACCAGCCCCAACTGATCCAGGGTATTCGAAGGAGAGATGGCCTAGGCGACTATTTATATGCTAATCAGAGATGTCAAGAATAATAGTATGAGGAGAGCTCAGTAGGAAAATTCGGTGGAGAAAAGAGACTGAGTAGCTTGGTTTACGCGGAAGACCAATCAAACTTCAAGACAAGAAGTTTGCACCACTTACGTAGGCCGCAGGCGCCCTCTCGAATAGCGAAAGGTGCCTCACCCTAGACACCTTCTCGAGTGGGTCTTAGCAGCCCAGGCATAATTAGTAAGCGTGGTGGGTTCCGCGCTCCAGATGGAGACTCAGCTGGAAGTTAAAGGGAAGAATGACAAGGAACTTTATGAATTGGAGCTGTAAGTTAACTCTTTGACAGAGAGAGCGAGATGGTGGTGGGGGACAGCCCCCAGTGAAATCAGAGGTGAGAGCACAAAGCAATACAGTAGGCAGACTCCGGTTTTTTTGGGGGGAGATGCTCGAGAATATCCGGGTGGACTCCTGAGGCTCGATCCCGCATTTGCGTATGCCGAGCCTCCTTCCTCATGACCTTTGTCCAGAGTGGAATGCCTCCCCGGCTCCCGGCACATGATCAGTGCATGCTCAGTCACGATATCAGTGCCTGCTCAGCCACGTGATCACTGACGGCACAGTCACGTGATCAGCGCCTCTCAGTCACGTGATCACCGTATGATAAACACGTGATCAGTGAACGACCAGCCACGTGATCACTGCATGCGCGGTCAGGTGGTCAGTTCCTGATCAGCCACCTGATCAGTGCGTGCACAGTCCCCTGATCAGCGCCTGTCAGTCACTGATCACTGCCTGATAAACACGTGATCAGTGCCCGAACAGCCACGTCATCAGTGCATGCGCAGTCACGTGATCAGTGCATGATAGCCACGTGATCAGTGCGTGCACAGTCCCATGATCAGCGCCTGTCAGTCACTGATCATTGCCTGATAAACACGTGATCAGTGCATGATGAGCCATGTGATCAGTGCCCGATCAGCCACGTCATCAGTGCATGCGCAGTCACGTCATCAGTGCATGATAGCCACGTGATCAGTGCATGCTCAGTCACGTGATCTGGACTTGATCAGCCACGTGATCAGTGCCTGCAGAGTCACGTGATCAGGGCCTGCTGAGCTGCGTGATTCCTGCCGGCTCATCTGCATGACAATTGCCAGCTGAGCTGCGTGATTCCTGTCGGCTCATCTGCTTGACAATTGCCAGCTGAGCTGCGTGATTCCTGCCTGGTCACGTGCTTGATTATTGCCAGTTGAGCAGCATGATTCGTCACTGCTGAGCTCCATGCTTATTGCCTGCTGATTGCGTGGTTCGTGTCTGCTCAGCTCTTTGAGTATTGCCTCCTGAGGTCCCTGTTCGGTCGCCACCTGCCGGGGACCAGCCCCAACTGATCCAGGGTATTCGAAGGAGAGATGGCCTAGGCGACTATTTATATGCTAATCAGAGATGTCAAGAATAATAGTATGAGGAGAGCTCAGTAGGAAAATTCGGTGGAGAAAAGAGACTGAGTAGCTTGGTTTACGCGGAAGACCAATCAAACTTCAAGACAAGAAGTTTGCACCACTTACGTAGGCCGCAGGCGCCCTCTCGAATAGCGAAAGGTGCCTCACCCTAGACACCTTCTCGAGTGGGTCTTAGCAGCCCAGGCATAATTAGTAAGCGTGGTGGGTTCCGCGCTCCAGATGGAGACTCAGCTGGAAGTTAAAGGGAAGAATGACAAGGAACTTTATGAATTGGAGCTGTAAGTTAACTCTTTGACAGAGAGAGCGAGATGGTGGTGGGGGACAGCCCCCAGTGAAATCAGAGGTGAGAGCACAAAGCAATACAGTAGGCAGACTCCGGTTTTTTTGGGGGGAGATGCTCGAGAATATCCGGGTGGACTCCTGAGGCTCGATCCCGCATTTGCGTATGCCGAGCCTCCTTCCTCATGACCTTTGTCCAGAGTGGAATGCCTCCCCGGCTCCCGGCACATGATCAGTGCATGCTCAGTCACGATATCAGTGCCTGCTCAGCCACGTGATCACTGACGGCACAGTCACGTGATCAGCGCCTCTCAGTCACGTGATCACCGTATGATAAACACGTGATCAGTGAACGACCAGCCACGTGATCACTGCATGCGCGGTCAGGTGGTCAGTTCCTGATCAGCCACCTGATCAGTGCGTGCACAGTCCCCTGATCAGCGCCTGTCAGTCACTGATCACTGCCTGATAAACACGTGATCAGTGCCCGAACAGCCACGTCATCAGTGCATGCGCAGTCACGTGATCAGTGCATGATAGCCACGTGATCAGTGCGTGCACAGTCCCATGATCAGCGCCTGTCAGTCACTGATCATTGCCTGATAAACACGTGATCAGTGCATGATGAGCCATGTGATCAGTGCCCGATCAGCCACGTCATCAGTGCATGCGCAGTCACGTCATCAGTGCATGATAGCCACGTGATCAGTGCATGCTCAGTCACGTGATCTGGACTTGATCAGCCACGTGATCAGTGCCTGCAGAGTCACGTGATCAGGGCCTGCTGAGCTGCGTGATTCCTGCCGGCTCATCTGCATGACAATTGCCAGCTGAGCTGCGTGATTCCTGTCGGCTCATCTGCTTGACAATTGCCAGCTGAGCTGCGTGATTCCTGCCTGGTCACGTGCTTGATTATTGCCAGTTGAGCAGCATGATTCGTCACTGCTGAGCTCCATGCTTATTGCCTGCTGATTGCGTGGTTCGTGTCTGCTCAGCTCTTTGAGTATTGCCTCCTGAGGTCCCTGTTCGGTCGCCACCTGCCGGGGACCAGCCCCAACTGATCCAGGGTATTCGAAGGAGAGATGGCCTAGGCGACTATTTATATGCTAATCAGAGATGTCAAGAATAATAGTATGAGGAGAGCTCAGTAGGAAAATTCGGTGGAGAAAAGAGACTGAGTAGCTTGGTTTACGCGGAAGACCAATCAAACTTCAAGACAAGAAGTTTGCACCACTTACGTAGGCCGCAGGCGCCCTCTCGAATAGCGAAAGGTGCCTCACCCTAGACACCTTCTCGAGTGGGTCTTAGCAGCCCAGGCATAATTAGTAAGCGTGGTGGGTTCCGCGCTCCAGATGGAGACTCAGCTGGAAGTTAAAGGGAAGAATGACAAGGAACTTTATGAATTGGAGCTGTAAGTTAACTCTTTGACAGAGAGAGCGAGATGGTGGGGGACAGCCCCCAGTGAAATCAGAGGTGAGAGCACAAAGCAATACAGTAGGCAGACTCCGGTTTTTTTTGGGGGGGAGATGCTCGAGAATATCCGGGTGGACTCCTGAGGCTCGATCCCGCATTTGCGTATGCCGAGCCTCCTTCCTCATGACCTTTGTCCAGAGTGGAATGCCTCCCCGGCTCCCGGCACATGATCAGTGCATGCTCAGTCACGATATCAGTGCCTGCTCAGCCACGTGATCACTGACGGCACAGTCACGTGATCAGCGCCTCTCAGTCACGTGATCACCGTATGATAAACACGTGATCAGTGAACGACCAGCCACGTGATCACTGCATGCGCGGTCAGGTGGTCAGTTCCTGATCAGCCACCTGATCAGTGCGTGCACAGTCCCCTGATCAGCGCCTGTCAGTCACTGATCACTGCCTGATAAACACGTGATCAGTGCCCGAACAGCCACGTCATCAGTGCATGCGCAGTCACGTGATCAGTGCATGATAGCCACGTGATCAGTGCGTGCACAGTCCCATGATCAGCGCCTGTCAGTCACTGATCATTGCCTGATAAACACGTGATCAGTGCATGATGAGCCATGTGATCAGTGCCCGATCAGCCACGTCATCAGTGCATGCGCAGTCACGTCATCAGTGCATGATAGCCACGTGATCAGTGCATGCTCAGTCACGTGATCTGGACTTGATCAGCCACGTGATCAGTGCCTGCAGAGTCACGTGATCAGGGCCTGCTGAGCTGCGTGATTCCTGCCGGCTCATCTGCATGACAATTGCCAGCTGAGCTGCGTGATTCCTGTCGGCTCATCTGCTTGACAATTGCCAGCTGAGCTGCGTGATTCCTGCCTGGTCACGTGCTTGATTATTGCCAGTTGAGCAGCATGATTCGTCACTGCTGAGCTCCATGCTTATTGCCTGCTGATTGCGTGGTTCGTGTCTGCTCAGCTCTTTGAGTATTGCCTCCTGAGGTCCCTGTTCGGTCGCCACCTGCCGGGGACCAGCCCCAACTGATCCAGGGTATTCGAAGGAGAGATGGCCTAGGCGACTATTTATATGCTAATCAGAGATGTCAAGAATAATAGTATGAGGAGAGCTCAGTAGGAAAATTCGGTGGAGAAAAGAGACTGAGTAGCTTGGTTTACGCGGAAGACCAATCAAACTTCAAGACAAGAAGTTTGCACCACTTACGTGGGCCGCAGGCGCCCTCTCGAATAGCGAAAGGTGCCTCACCCTAGACACCTTCTCGAGTGGGTCTTAGCAGCCCAGGCATAATTAGTAAGCGTGGTGGGTTCCGCGCTCCAGATGGAGACTCAGCTGGAAGTTAAAGGGAAGAATGACAAGGAACTTTATGAATTGGAGCTGTAAGTTAACTCTTTGACAGAGAGAGCGAGATGGTGGTGGGGGACAGCCCCCAGTGAAATCAGAGGTGAGAGCACAAAGCAATACAGTAGGCAGACTCCGGTTTGGGGGGGAGATGCTCGAGAACATCCGGGTGGACTCCTGAGGCTCGATCCCGCATTTGCGTATGCCGAGCCTCCTTCCTCATGACCTTTGTCCAGAGTGGAATGCCTCCCCGGCTCCCGGCACATGATCAGTGCATGCTCAGTCACGATATCAGTGCCTGCTCAGCCACGTGATCACTGACGGCACAGTCACGTGATCAGCGCCTCTCAGTCACGTGATCACCGTATGATAAACACGTGATCAGTGAACGACCAGCCACGTGATCACTGCATGCGCGGTCAGGTGGTCAGTTCCTGATCAGCCACCTGATCAGTGCGTGCACAGTCCCCTGATCAGCGCCTGTCAGTCACTGATCACTGCCTGATAAACACGTGATCAGTGCCCGAACAGCCACGTCATCAGTGCATGCGCAGTCACGTGATCAGTGCATGATAGCCACGTGATCAGTGCGTGCACACTCCCATGATCAGCGCCTGTCAGTCACTGATCATTGCCTGATAAACACGTGATCAGTGCATGATGAGCCATGTGATCAGTGCCCGATCAGCCACGTCATCAGTGCATGCGCAGTCACGTCATCAGTGCATGATAGCCACGTGATCAGTGCATGCTCAGTCACGTGATCTGGACTTGATCAGCCACGTGATCAGTGCCTGCAGAGTCACGTGATCAGGGCCTGCTGAGCTGCGTGATTCCTGCCGGCTCATCTGCATGACAATTGCCAGCTGAGCTGCGTGATTCCTGTCGGCTCATCTGCTTGACAATTGCCAGCTGAGCTGCGTGATTCCTGCCTGGTCACGTGCTTGATTATTGCCAGTTGAGCAGCATGATTCGTCACTGCTGAGCTCCATGCTTATTGCCTGCTGATTGCGTGGTTCGTGTCTGCTCAGCTCTTTGAGTATTGCCTCCTGAGGTCCCTGTTCGGTCGCCACCTGCCGGGGACCAGCCCCAACTGATCCAGGGTATTCGAAGGAGAGATGGCCTAGGCGACTATTTATATGCTAATCAGAGATGTCAAGAATAATAGTATGAGGAGAGCTCAGTAGGAAAATTCGGTGGAGAAAAGAGACTGAGTAGCTTGGTTTACGCGGAAGACCAATCAAACTTCAAGACAAGAAGTTTGCACCACTTACGTAGGCCGCAGGCGCCCTCTCGAATAGCGAAAGGTGCCTCACCCTAGACACCTTCTCGAGTGGGTCTTAGCAGCCCAGGCATAATTAGTAAGCGTGGTGGGTTCCGCGCTCCAGATGGAGACTCAGCTGGAAGTTAAAGGGAAGAATGACAAGGAACTTTATGAATTGGAGCTGTAAGTTAACTCTTTGACAGAGAGAGCGAGATGGTGGTGGGGGACAGCCCCAGTGAAATCAGAGGTGAGAGCACAAAGCAATACAGTAGGCAGACTCCGGTTTTTTGGGGGGAGATGCTCGAGAATATCCGGGTGGACTCCTGAGGCTCGATCCCGCATTTGCGTATGCCGAGCCTCCTTCCTCATGACCTTTGTCCAGAGTGGAATGCCTCCCCGGCTCCCGGCACATGATCAGTGCATGCTCAGTCACGATATCAGTGCCTGCTCAGCCACGTGATCACTGACGGCACAGTCACGTGATCAGCGCCTCTCAGTCACGTGATCACCGTATGATAAACACGTGATCAGTGAACGACCAGCCACGTGATCACTGCATGCGCGGTCAGGTGGTCAGTTCCTGATCAGCCACCTGATCAGTGCGTGCAGTCCCCTGATCAGCGCCTGTCAGTCACTGATCACTGCCTGATAAACACGTGATCAGTGCCCGAACAGCCACGTCATCAGTGCATGCGCAGTCACGTGATCAGTGCATGATAGCCACGTGATCAGTGCGTGCACAGTCCCATGATCAGCGCCTGTCAGTCACTGATCATTGCCTGATAAACACGTGATCAGTGCATGATGAGCCATGTGATCAGTGCCCGATCAGCCACGTCATCAGTGCATGCGCAGTCACGTCATCAGTGCATGATAGCCACGTGATCAGTGCATGCTCAGTCACGTGATCTGGACTTGATCAGCCACGTGATCAGTGCCTGCAGAGTCACGTGATCAGGGCCTGCTGAGCTGCGTGATTCCTGCCGGCTCATCTGCATGACAATTGCCAGCTGAGCTGCGTGATTCCTGTCGGCTCATCTGCTTGACAATTGCCAGCTGAGCTGCGTGATTCCTGCCTGGTCACGTGCTTGATTATTGCCAGTTGAGCAGCATGATTCGTCACTGCTGAGCTCCATGCTTATTGCCTGCTGATTGCGTGGTTCGTGTCTGCTCAGCTCTTTGAGTATTGCCTCCTGAGGTCCCTGTTCGGTCGCCACCTGCCGGGGACCAGCCCCAACTGATCCAGGGTATTCGAAGGAGAGATGGCCTAGGCGACTATTTATATGCTAATCAGAGATGTCAAGAATAATAGTATGAGGAGAGCTCAGTAGGAAAATTCGGTGGAGAAAAGAGACTGAGTAGCTTGGTTTACGCGGAAGACCAATCAAACTTCAAGACAAGAAGTTTGCACCACTTACGTAGGCCGCAGGCGCCTCTCGAATAGCGAAAGGTGCCTCACCCTAGACACCTTCTCGAGTGGGTCTTAGCAGCCCAGGCATAATTAGTAAGCGTGGTGGGTTCCGCGCTCCAGATGGAGACTCAGCTGGAAGTTAAAGGGAAGAATGACAAGGAACTTTATGAATTGGAGCTGTAAGTTAACTCTTTGACAGAGAGAGCGAGATGGTGGTGGGGGACAGCCCCCAGTGAAATCAGAGGTGAGAGCACAAAGCAATACAGTAGGCAGACTCCGGTTTTTTTGGGGGGAGATGCTCGAGAATATCCGGGTGGACTCCTGAGGCTCGATCCCGCATTTGCGTATGCCGAGCCTCCTTCCTCATGACCTTTGTCCAGAGTGGAATGCCTCCCCGGCTCCCGGCACATGATCAGTGCATGCTCAGTCACGATATCAGTGCCTGCTCAGCCACGTGATCACTGACGGCACAGTCACGTGATCAGCGCCTCTCAGTCACGTGATCACCGTATGATAAACACGTGATCAGTGAACGACCAGCCACGTGATCACTGCATGCGCGGTCAGGTGGTCAGTTCCTGATCAGCCACCTGATCAGTGCGTGCACAGTCCCCTGATCAGCGCCTGTCAGTCACTGATCACTGCCTGATAAACACGTGATCAGTGCCCGAACAGCCACGTCATCAGTGCATGCGCAGTCACGTGATCAGTGCATGATAGCCACGTGATCAGTGCGTGCACAGTCCCATGATCAGCGCCTGTCAGTCACTGATCATTGCCTGATAAACACGTGATCAGTGCATGATGAGCCATGTGATCAGTGCCCGATCAGCCACGTCATCAGTGCATGCGCAGTCACGTCATCAGTGCATGATAGCCACGTGATCAGTGCATGCTCAGTCACGTGATCTGGACTTGATCAGCCACGTGATCAGTGCCTGCAGAGTCACGTGATCAGGGCCTGCTGAGCTGCGTGATTCCTGCCGGCTCATCTGCATGACAATTGCCAGCTGAGCTGCGTGATTCCTGTCGGCTCATCTGCTTGACAATTGCCAGCTGAGCTGCGTGATTCCTGCCTGGTCACGTGCTTGATTATTGCCAGTTGAGCAGCATGATTCGTCACTGCTGAGCTCCATGCTTATTGCCTGCTGATTGCGTGGTTCGTGTCTGCTCAGCTCTTTGAGTATTGCCTCCTGAGGTCCCTGTTCGGTCGCCACCTGCCGGGGACCAGCCCCAACTGATCCAGGGTATTCGAAGGAGAGATGGCCTAGGCGACTATTTATATGCTAATCAGAGATGTCAAGAATAATAGTATGAGGAGAGCTCAGTAGGAAAATTCGGTGGAGAAAAGAGACTGAGTAGCTTGGTTTACGCGGAAGACCAATCAAACTTCAAGACAAGAAGTTTGCACCACTTACGTAGGCCGCAGGCGCCCTCTCGAATAGCGAAAGGTGCCTCACCCTAGACACCTTCTCGAGTGGGTCTTAGCAGCCCAGGCATAATTAGTAAGCGTGGTGGGTTCCGCGCTCCAGATGGAGACTCAGCTGGAAGTTAAAGGGAAGAATGACAAGGAACTTTATGAATTGGAGCTGTAAGTTAACTCTTTGACAGAGAGAGCGAGATGGTGGTGGGGGACAGCCCCAGTGAAATCAGAGGTGAGAGCACAAAGCAATACAGTAGGCAGACTCCGGTTTTTGGGGGAGATGCTCGAGAATATCCGGGTGGACTCCTGAGGCTCGATCCCGCATTTGCGTATGCCGAGCCTCCTTCCTCATGACCTTTGTCCAGAGTGGAATGCCTCCCCGGCTCCCGGCACATGATCAGTGCATGCTCAGTCACGATATCAGTGCCTGCTCAGCCACGTGATCACTGACGGCACAGTCACGTGATCAGCGCCTCTCAGTCACGTGATCACCGTATGATAAACACGTGATCAGTGAACGACCAGCCACGTGATCACTGCATGCGCAGTCAGGTGGTCAGTTCCTGATCAGCCACCTGATCAGTGCGTGCACAGTCCCCTGATCAGCGCCTGTCAGTCACTGATCACTGCCTGATAAACACGTGATCAGTGCCCGAACAGCCACGTCATCAGTGCATGCGCAGTCACGTGATCAGTGCATGATAGCCACGTGATCAGTGCGTGCACAGTCCCATGATCAGCGCCTGTCAGTCACTGATCATTGCCTGATAAACACGTGATCAGTGCATGATGAGCCATGTGATCAGTGCCCGATCAGCCACGTCATCAGTGCATGCGCAGTCACGTCATCAGTGCATGATAGCCACGTGATCAGTGCATGCTCAGTCACGTGATCTGGACTTGATCAGCCACGTGATCAGTGCCTGCAGAGTCACGTGATCAGGGCCTGCTGAGCTGCGTGATTCCTGCCGGCTCATCTGCATGACAATTGCCAGCTGAGCTGCGTGATTCCTGTCGGCTCATCTGCTTGACAATTGCCAGCTGAGCTGCGTGATTCCTGCCTGGTCACGTGCTTGATTATTGCCAGTTGAGCAGCATGATTCGTCACTGCTGAGCTCCATGCTTATTGCCTGCTGATTGCGTGGTTCGTGTCTGCTCAGCTCTTTGAGTATTGCCTCCTGAGGTCCCTGTTCGGTCGCCACCTGCCGGGGACCAGCCCCAACTGATCCAGGGTATTCGAAGGAGAGATGGCCTAGGCGACTATTTATATGCTAATCAGAGATGTCAAGAATAATAGTATGAGGAGAGCTCAGTAGGAAAATTCGGTGGAGAAAAGAGACTGAGTAGCTTGGTTTACGCGGAAGACCAATCAAACTTCAAGACAAGAAGTTTGCACCACTTACGTAGGCCGCAGGCGCCCTCTCGAATAGCGAAAGGTGCCTCACCCTAGACACCTTCTCGAGTGGGTCTTAGCAGCCCAGGCATAATTAGTAAGCGTGGTGGGTTCCGCGCTCCAGATGGAGACTCAGCTGGAAGTTAAAGGGAAGAATGACAAGGAACTTTATGAATTGGAGCTGTAAGTTAACTCTTTGACAGAGAGAGCGAGATGGTGGTGGGGGACAGCCCCAGTGAAATCAGAGGTGAGAGCACAAAGCAATACAGTAGGCAGACTCTTTTTGGGGGAGATGCTCGAGAATATCCGGGTGGACTCCTGAGGCTCGATCCCGCATTTGCGTATGCCGAGCCTCCTTCCTCATGACCTTTGTCCAGAGTGGAATGCCTCCCCGGCTCCCGGCACATGATCAGTGCATGCTCAGTCACGATATCAGTGCCTGCTCAGCCACGTGATCACTGACGGCACAGTCACGTGATCAGCGCCTCTCAGTCACGTGATCACCGTATGATAAACACGTGATCAGTGAACGACCAGCCACGTGATCACTGCATGCGCGGTCAGGTGGTCAGTTCCTGATCAGCCACCTGATCAGTGCGTGCACAGTCCCCTGATCAGCGCCTGTCAGTCACTGATCACTGCCTGATAAACACGTGATCAGTGCCCGAACAGCCACGTCATCAGTGCATGCGCAATCACGTGATCGGTGCATGATAGCCACGTGATCAGTGCGTGCACAGTCCCATGATCAGCGCCTGTCAGTCACTGATCATTGCCTGATAAACACGTGATCAGTGCATGATGAGCCATGTGATCAGTGCCATGTCATCAGTGCATGTCACGTCATCAGTGCATGATAGCCACGTGATCAGTGCATGCTCAGTCACGTGATCTGGACTTGATCAGCCACGTGATCAGTGCCTGCAGAGTCACGTGATCAGGGCCTGCTGAGCTGCGTGATTCCTGCGGCTCATCTGCATGACAATTGCCATTCTGCGTGATTCCTGTCGGCTCATCTGCTTGACAATTGCCAGCTGAGCTGCGTGATTCCTGCCTGGTCACGTGCTTGATTATTGCCAGTTGAGCAGCATGATTCGTCACTGCTGAGCTCCATGCTTATTGCCTGCTGATTGCGTGGTTCGTGTCTGCTCAGCTCTTTGAGTATTGCCTCCTGAGGTCCCTGTTGGGTCGCCACCTGCCGGGGACCAGCCCCAGCTGATCCAGGGTATTCGAAGGAGAGATGGCCTAGGCGACTATTTATATGCTAATCAGAAATGTCAAGAATAATAGTATGAGGAGAGCTCAGTAGGAAAATTCGGTGGAGAAAAGAGACTGAGTAGCTTGGTTTACGCGGAAGACCAATCAAACTTCAAGACAAGAAGTTTGCACCACTTACGTAGGCCGCAGGCGCCCTCTCGAATAGCGAAAGGTGCCTCACCCTAGACACCTTCTCGAGTGGGTCTTAGCAGCCCAGGCATAGTTAGTAAGCGTGGTGGGTTCCGCGCTCCAGATGGAGACTCAGCTGGAAGTTAAAGGGAAGAATGACAAGGAACTTTATGAATTGGAGCTGTAAGTTAACTCTTTGACAGAGAGAGCGAGATGGTGGTGGGGGACAGCCCCCAGTGAAATCAGAGGTGAGAGCACAAAGCAATACAGTAGGCAGACTCCGGTTTTTTGGGGGGAGATGCTCGAGAATATCCGGGTGGACTCCTGAGGCTCGATCCCGCATTTGCGTATGCCGAGCCTCCTTCCTCATGACCTTTGTCCAGAGTGGAATGCCTCCCGGCTCCCGGCACATGATCAGTGCATGCTCAGTCACGATATCAGTGCCTGCTCAGCCACGTGATCACTGACGGCACAGTCACGTGATCAGCGCCTCTCAGTCACGTGATCACCGTATGATAAACACGTGATCAGTGAACGACCAGCCACGTGATCACTGCATGCGCGGTCAGGTGCTCAGTTCCTGATCAGCCACCTGATCAGTGCGTGCACAGTCCCCTGATCAGCGCCTGTCAGTCACTGATCACTGCCTGATAAACCCGTGATCAGTGCCCGAACAGCCACGTCATCAGTGCATGCGCAGTCACGTGATCAGTGCATGATAGCCACGTGATCAGTGCGTGCACAGTCCCATGATCAGCGCCTGTCAGTCACTGATCATTGCCTGATAAACACGTGATCAGTGCATGATGAGCCATGTGATCAGTGCCCGATCAGCCACGTCATCAGTGCATGCGCAGTCACGTCATCAGTGCATGATAGCCACGTGATCAGTGCATGCTCAGTCACGTGATCTGGACTTGATCAGCCACGTGATCAGTGCCTGCAGAGTCACGTGATCAGGGCCTGCTGAGCTGCGTGATTCCTGCCGGCTCATCTGCATGACAATTGCCAGCTGAGCTGCGTGATTCCTGCCGGCTCATCTGCTTGACAATTGCCAGCTGAGCTGCGTGATTCCTGCCTGGTCACGTGCTTGATTATTGCCAGTTGAGCAGCATGATTCGTCACTGCTGAGCTCCATGCTTATTGCCTGCTGATTGCGTGGTTCGTGTCTGCTCAGCTCTTTGAGTATTGCCTCCTGAGGTCCCTGTTCGGTCGCCACCTGCCGGGGACCAGCCCCAACTGATCCAGGGTATTCGAAGGAGAGATGGCCTAGGCGACTATTTATATGCTAATCAGAGATGTCAAGAATAATAGTATGAGGAGAGCTCAGTAGGAAAATTCGGTGGAGAAAAGAGACTGAGTAGCTTGGTTTACGCGGAAGACCAATCAAACTTCAAGACAAGAAGTTTGCACCACTTACGTAGGCCGCAGGCGCCCTCTCGAATAGCGAAAGGTGCCTCACCCTAGACACCTTCTCGAGTGGGTGTTAGCAGCCCAGGCATAATTAGTAAGCGTGGTGGGTTCCGCGCTCCAGATGGAGACTCAGCTGGAAGTTAAAGGGAAGAATGACAAGGAACTTTATGAATTGGAGCTGTAAGTTAACTCTTTGACAGAGAGAGCGAGATGGTGGTGGGGGACAGCCCCCAGTGAAATCAGAGGTGAGAGCACAAAGCAATACAGTAGGCAGACTCCGGTTTTTTTGGGGGGGAGATGCTCGAGAACATCCGGGTGGACTCCTGAGGCTCGATCCCGCATTTGTGTATGCCGAGCCTCCTTCCTCATGACCTTTGTCCAGAGTGGAATGCCTCCCCGGCTCCCGGCACATGATCAGTGCATGCTCAGTCACGATATCAGTGCCTGCTCAGCCACGTGATCACTGACGGCACAGTCACGTGATCAGCGCCTCTCAGTCACGTGATCACCGTATGATAAACACGTGATCAGTGAACGACCAGCCACGTGATCACTGCATGCGCGGTCAGGTGGTCAGTTCCTGATCAGCCACCTGATCAGTGCGTGCACAGTCCCCTGATCAGCGCCTGTCAGTCACTGATCACTGCCTGATAAACACGTGATCAGTGCCCGAACAGCCACGTCATCAGTGCATGCGCAGTCACGTGATCAGTGCATGATAGCCACGTGATCAGTGCGTGCACAGTCCCATGATCAGCGCCTGTCAGTCACTGATCATTGCCTGATAAACACGTGATCAGTGCATGATGAGCCATGTGATCAGTGCCCGATCAGCCACGTCATCAGTGCATGCGCAGTCACGTCATCAGTGCATGATAGCCACGTGATCAGTGCATGCTCAGTCACGTGATCTGGACTTGATCAGCCACGTGATCAGTGCCTGCAGAGTCACGTGATCAGGGCCTGCTGAGCTGCGTGATTCCTGCCGGCTCATCTGCATGACAATTGCCAGCTGAGCTGCGTGATTCCTGTCGGCTCATCTGCTTGACAATTGCCAGCTGAGCTGCGTGATTCCTGCCTGGTCACGTGCTTGATTATTGCCAGTTGAGCAGCATGATTCGTCACTGCTGAGCTCCATGCTTATTGCCTGCTGATTGCGTGGTTCGTGTCTGCTCAGCTCTTTGAGTATTGCCTCCTGAGGTCCCTGTTCGGTCGCCACCTGCCGGGGACCAGCCCCAACTGATCCAGGGTATTCGAAGGAGAGATGGCCTAGGCGACTATTTATATGCTAATCAGAGATGTCAAGAATAATAGTATGAGGAGAGCTCAGTAGGAAAATTCGGTGGAGAAAAGAGACTGAGTAGCTTGGTTTACGCGGAAGACCAATCAAACTTCAAGACAAGAAGTTTGCACCACTTACGTAGGCCGCAGGCGCCCTCTCGAATAGCGAAGGGTGCCTCACCCTAGACACCTTCTCGAGTGAGTCTTAGCAGCCCAGGCATAATTAGTAAGCGTGGTGGGTTCCGAGCTCCAGATGGAGAATCAGCTGGAAGTTAAAGGGAAGAATGACAAGGAACTTTATGAATTGGAGCTGTAAGTTAACTCTTTGACAGACAGAGCGAGATGGTGGTGGGGGACAGCCCCAGTGAAATCAGAGGTGAGAGCACAAAGCAATACAGTAGGCAGACTCCGGTTTTTTTGGGGGGGAGATGCTCGAGAATATCCGGGTGGACTCCTGAGGCTCGATCCCGCATTTGCGTATGCCGAGCCTCCTTCCTCATGACCTTTGTCCAGAGTGGAATGCCTCCCGGCTCCCGGCACATGATCAGTGCATGCTCAGTCACGATATCAGTGCCTGCTCAGCCACGTGATCACTGACAGCACAGTCACGTGATCAGCGCCTCTCAGTCACGTGATCACCGTGTGATAAACACGTGATCAGTGAGCGACCAGCCACGTGATCACTGCATGCGCGGTCAGGTGGTCAGTTCCTGATCAGCCACCTGATCAGTGCGTGCACATCCCCTGATCAGCGCCTGTCAGTCACTGATCACTGCCTGATAAACACGTGATCAGTGCCCGAACAGCCACGTCATCAGTGCATGCGCAGTCACGTGCATGATAGCCACGTGATCAGTGCGTGCACAGTCCCATGATCAGCGCCTGTCAGTCACTGATCATTGCCTGATAAACACGTGATCAGTGCATGATGAGCCATGTGATCAGTGCCCGATCAGCCACGTCATCAGTGCATGCGCAGTCACGTCATCAGTGCATGATAGCCACGTGATCAGTGCCTGCTCAGTCACGTGATCTGGACTTGATCAGCCACGTGATCAGTGCCTGCAGAGTCACGTGATCAGGGCCTGCTGAGCTGCGTGATTCCTGCGGCTCATCTGCATGACAATTGCCAGCTGAGCTGCGTGATTCCTGTCGGCTCATCTGCTTGACAATTGCCAGCTGAGCTGCGTGATTCCTGCCTGGTCACGTGCTTGATTATTGCCAGTTGAGCAGCATGATTCGTCACTGCTGAGCTCCATGCTTATTGCCTGCTGATTGCGTGGTTCGTGTCTGCTCAGCTCTTTGAGTATTGCCTCCTGAGGTCCCTGTTCGGTCGCCACCTGCCGGGGACCAGCCCCAACTGATCCAGGGTATTCGAAGGAGAGATGGCCTAGGCGACTATTTATATGCTAATCAGAGATGTCAAGAATAATAGTATGAGGAGAGCTCAGTAGGAAAATTCGGTGGAGAAAAGAGACTGAGTAGCTTGGTTTACGGGAAGACCAATCAAACTTCAAGACAAGAAGTTTGCACCACTTACGTAGGCCGCAGGCGCCCTCTCGAATAGCGAAAGGTGCCTCACCCTAGACACCTTCTCGAGTGGGTCTTAGCAGCCCAGGCATAATTAGTAAGCGTGGTGGGTTCCGCGCTCCAGATGGAGACTCAGCTGGAAGTTAAAGGGAAGAATGACAAGGAACTTTATGAATTGGAGCTGTAAGTTAACTCTTTGACAGAGAGAGCGAGATGGTGGTGGGGGACAGCCCCAGTGAAATCAGAGGTGAGAGCACAAAGCAATACAGTAGGCAGACTCCGGTTTTGGGGGGGAGATGCTCGAGAACATCCGGGTGGACTTCTGAGGCTCGATCCCGCATTTGCGTATGCCGAGCCTCCTTCCTCATGACCTTTGTCCAGAGTGGAATGCCTCCCCGGCTCCCGGCACATGATCAGTGCATGCTCAGTCACGATATCAGTGCCTGCTCAGCCACGTGATCACTGACGGCACAGTCACGTGATCAGCGCCTCTCAGTCACGTGATCACCGTATGATAAACACGTGATCAGTGAACGACCAGCCACGTGATCACTGCATGCGCGGTCAGGTGGTCAGTTCCTGATCAGCCACCTGATCAGTGCGTGCACAGTCCCCTGATCAGCGCCTGTCAGTCACTGATCACTGCCTGATAAACCCGTGATCAGTGCCCGAACAGCCACGTCATCGGTGCATGCGCAGTCACGTGATCAGTGCATGATAGCCACGTGATCAGTGCGTGCACAGTCCCATGATCAGCGCCTGTCAGTCACTGATCATTGCCTGATAAACACGTGATCAGTGCATGATGAGCCATGTGATCAGTGCCCGATCAGCTACGTCATCAGTGCATGCGCAGTCACGTCATCAGTGCATGATAGCCACGTGGTCAGTGCATGCTCAGTCACGTGATCTGTACTTGATCAGCCACCTGATCAGTGCCTGCAGAGTCACGTGATCAGGGCCTGCTGAGCTGCGTGATTCCTGCCGGCTCATCTGCATGACAATTGCCATCTGAGCTGCGTGATTCCTGTCGGCTCATCTGCTTGACAATTGCCAGCTGAGCTGCGTGATTCCTTCCTGGTCACGTGCTTGATTATTGCCAGTTGAGCAGCATGATTCGTCACTGCTGAGCTCCATGCTTATTGCCTGCTGATTGCGTGGTTCGTGTCTGCTCAGCTCTTTGAGTATTGCCTCCTGAGGTCCCTGTTCGGTCGCCACCTGCCGGGGACCAGCCCCAACTGATCCAGGGTATTCGAAGGAGAGATGGCCTAGGCGACTATTTATATGCTAATCAGAGATGTCAAGAATAATAGTATGAGGAGAGCTCAGTAGGAAAATTCGGTGGAGAAAAGAGACTGAGGAGCTTGGTTTACGCGGAAGACCAATCAAACTTCAAGACAAGAAGTTTGCACCACTTACGTAGGCCGCAGGCGCCCTCTCGAATGGCGAAAGGTGCCTCACCCTAGACACCTTCTCGAGTGGGTCTTAGCAGCCCAGGCATAATTAGGAAGCGTGGTGGGTTCCGCGCTCCAGATGGAGACTCAGCTGGAAGTTAAAGGGAAGAATGACAAGGAACTTTATGAATTGGAGCTGTAAGTTACCTCTTTGACAGAGAGAGCGAGATGGTGTTAGGGCCAGCCCCCAGTGAAATCAGAGGTGGGAGCACAAAGCAATACAGTAGGCAGACTCTGGTTTTTTTGGGGGGGAGATGCTCGAGAATATCCGGGTGGACTCCTGAGGCTCGATCCCGCATTTGCGTATACCGAGCCTCCTTCCTCATGACCTTTGTCCAGAGTGGAATGCCTCCCCGGCTCCCGGCACATGATCAGTGCATGCTCAGTCACGATATCAGTGCCTGCTCAGCCACGTGATCACTGACGGCACAGTCACGTGATCAGCGCCTCTCAGTCACGTGATCACCGTATGATAAACACGTGATCAGTGAACGACCAGCCAGGTGATCACTGCATGCGCGGTCAGGTGGTCAGTTCCTGATCAGCCACCTGATCAGTGTGTGCACAGTCCCCTGATCAGCGCCTGTCAGTCACTGATCACTGCCTGATAAACACGTGATCAGTGCCCGAACAGCCACGTCATCAGTGCATGAGCAGTCACGTGATCAGTGCATGATAGCCACGTGATCAGTGCGTGCACAGTCCCATGATCAGCGCCTGTCAGTCACTGATCATTGCCTGATAAACACGTGATCAGTGCATGATGAGCCATGTGATCAGTGCCCGATCAGCCACGTCATCAGTGCATGCGCAGTCACGTCATCAGTGCATGATAGCCACGTGATCAGTGCATGCTCAGTCACGTGATCTGGACTTGATCAGCCACGTGATCAGTGCCTGCAGAGTCACGTGATCAGGGCCTGCTGAGCTGCGTGATTCCTGCCGGCTCATCTGCATGACAATTGCCATCTGAGCTGCGTGATTCCTGTCGGCTCATCTGCTTGACAATTGCCAGCTGAGCTGCGTGATTCCTGCCTGGTCACGTGCTTGATTGTTGCCAGTTGAGCAGCATGATTCGTCACTGCTGAGCTCCATGCTTATTGCCTGCTGATTGCGTGGTTCGTGTCTGCTCAGCTCTTTGAGTATTGCCTCCTGAGGTCCCTGTTCGGTCGCCACCTGCCGGGGACCAGCCCCAACTGATCCAGGGTATTCGAAGGAGAGATGGCCTAGGCGACTATTTATATGCTAATCAGAGATGTCAAGAATAATAGTATGAGGAGAGCTCAGTAGGAAAATTCGGTGGAGAAAAGAGACTGAGTAGCTTGGTTTACGCGGAAGACCAATCAAACTTCAAGACAAGAAGTTTGCACCACTTACGTAGGCCGCAGGCGCCCTCTCGAATGGCGAAAGGTGCCTCACCCTAGACACCTTCTCGAGTGGGTCTTAGCAGCCCAGGCATAATTAGGAAGCGTGGTGGGTTCCGCGCTCCAGATGGAGACTCAGCTGGAAGTTAAAGGGAAGAATGACAAGGAACTTTATGAATTGGAGCTGTAAGTTACCTCTTTGACAGAGAGAGCGAGATGGTGGTGGGGGACAGCCCCAGTGAAATCAGAGGTGAGAGCACAAAGCAATACAGTAGGCAGACTCCGGTTTTTTTGGGGGGAGATGCTCGAGAATATCCGGGTGGACTCCTGAGGCTCGATCCCGCATTTGCGTGTGCCGAGCCTCCTTCCTCATGACCTTTGTCCAGAGTGGAATGCCTCCCCGGCTCCCGGCACATGATCAGTGCATGCTCAGTCACGATATCAGTGCCTGCTCAGCCACGTGGTCACTGACGGCACAGTCACGTGATCAGCGCCTCTCAGTCACGTGATCACCGTATGATAAACACGTGATCAGTGAACGACCAGCCAGGTGATCACTGTATGCGCGGTCAGGTGGTCAGTTCCTGATCAGCCACCTGATCAGTGCGTGCACAGTCCCCTGATCAGCGCCTGTCAGTCACTGATCACTGCCTGATAAACCCGTGATCAGTGCCCGAACAGCCACGTCATCAGTGCATGCGCAGTCACGTGATCAGTGCATGATAGCCACGTGATCAGTGCGTGCACAGTCCCATGATCAGCGCCTGTCAGTCACTGATCATTGCCTGATAAACACGTGATCAGTGCATGATGAGCCATGTGATCAGTGCCCGATCAGCCACGTCATCAGTGCATGCGCAGTCACGTCATCAGTGCATGATAGCCACGTGATCAGTGCATGCTCAGTCACGTGATCTGGACTTGATCAGCCACGTGATCAGTGCCTGCAGAGTCACGTGATCAGGGCCTGCTGAGCTGCGTGATTCCTGCCGGCTCATCTGCATGACAATTGCCAGCTGAGCTGAGTGATTCCTGTCGGCTCATCTGCTTGACAATTGCCAGCTGAGCTGCGTGATTCCTGCCTGGTCACGTGCTTGATTATTGCCAGTTGAGCAGCATGATTCGTCACTGCTGAGCTCCATGCTTATTGCCTGCTGGTTGCGTGGTTCGTGTCTGCTCAGCTCTTTGAGTATTGCCTCCTGAGGTCCCTGTTCGGTCGCCACCTGCCGGGGACCAGCCCCAACTGATCCAGGGTATTCGAAGGAGAGATGGCCTAGGCGACTATTTATATGCTAATCAGAGATGTCAAGAATAATAGTATGAGGAGAGCTCAGTAGGAAAATTCGGTGGAGAAAAGAGACTGAGTAGCTTGGTTTACGCGGAAGACCAATAAACTTCAAGACAAGAAGTTTGCACCACTTACGTAGGCGGCAGGCGCCCTCTCGAATAGGGAAGGGTGCCTCACCCTAGACACCTTCTCGAGTGGGTCTTAGCAGCCCAGGCATAATTAGTAAGCGTGGTGGGTTCCGCGCTCCAGATGGAGACTCAGCTGGAAGTTAAAGGGAAGAATGACAAGGAACTTTATGAATTGGAGCTGTAAGTTACCTCTTGGACAGAGAGAGCGAGATGGTGGTGGGGGACAGCCCCCAGTGAAATCAGAGGTGAGAGCACAAAGCAATACAGTAGGCAGACTCCGGTTTTTTTGGGGGGAGATGCTCGAGAATATCCGGGTGGACTCCTGAGGCTCGATCCCGCATTTGCGTATGCCGAGCCTCCTTCCTCATGACCTTTGTCCAGAGTGGAATGCCTCCCCGTCTCCCGGCACATGATCAGTGCATGCTCAGTCACGATATCAGTGCCTGCTCAGCCACGTGATCACTGACGGCACAGTCACGTGATCAGCGCCTCTCAGTCACGTGATCACCGTGTGATAAACACGTGATCAGTGAACGACCAGCCACGTGATCACTGCATGCGCGGTCAGGTGGTCAGTTCCTGATCAGCCACCTGATCAGTGCGTGCACAGTCCCTGATCAGCGCCTGTCAGTCACTGATCACTGCCTGATAAACACGTGATCAGTGCCCGAACAGCCACGTCATCAGTGCATGCGCAGTCACGTGATCAGTGCATGATAGCCACGTGATCAGTGCGTGCACAGTCCCATGATCAGCGCCTGTCAGTCACTGATCATTGCCTGATAAACACGTGATCAGTGCATGATGAGCCATGTGATCAGTGCCCGATCAGCCACGTCATCAGTGCATGCGCAGTCACGTCATCAGTGCATGATAGCCACGTGATCAGTGCATGCTCAGTCACGTGATCTGGACTTGATCAGCCACGTGATCAGTGCCTGCAGAGTCACGTGATCAGGGCCTGCTGAGCTGCGTGATTCCTGCCGGCTCATCTGCATGACAATTGCCATCTGAGCTGCGTGATTCCTGTCGGCTCATCTGCTTGACAATTGCCAGCTGAGCTGCGTGATTCCTGCCTGGTCACGTGCTTGATTATTGCCAGTTGAGCAGCATGATTCGTCACTGCTGAGCTCCATGCTTATTGCCTGCTGATTGCGTGGTTCGTGTCTGCTCAGCTCTTTGAGTATTGCCTCCTGAGGTCCCTGTTCGGTCGCCACCTGCCGGGACCAGCCCCAACTGATCCAGGGTATTCGAAGGAGAGATGGCCTAGGCGACTATTTATATGCTAATCAGAGATGTCAAGAATAATAGTATGAGGAGAGCTCAGTAGGAAAATTCGGTGGAGAAAAGAGACTGAGTAGCTTGGTTTACGCGGAAGACCAATCAAACTTCAAGACAAGAAGTTTGCACCACTTACGTAGGCCGCAGGCGCCCTCTCGAATAGCGAAAGGTGCCTCACCCTAGACACCTTCTCGAGTGGGTCTTAGCAGCCCAGGCATAATTAGTAAGCGTGGTGGGTTCCGCGCTCCAGATGGAGACTCAGCTGGAAGTTAAAGGGAAGAATGACAAGGAACTTTATGAATTGGAGCTGTAAGTTAACTCTTTGACAGAGAGAGCGAGATGGTGGTGGGGGACAGCCCCAGTGAAATCAGAGGTGAGAGCACAAAGCAATACAGTAGGCAGACTCCGGTTTTTGTGGGGAGATGCTCGAGAATATCCGGGTGGACTCCTGAGGCTCGATCCCGCATTTGCGTATGCCGAGCCTCCTTCCTCATGACCTTTGTCCAGAGTGGAATGCCTCCCGGCTCCCGGCACATGATCAGTGCATGCTCAGTCACGATATCAGTGCCTGCTCAGCCACGTGATCACTGACGGCACAGTCACGTGATCAGCGCCTCTCAGTCACGTGATCACCGTGCCTGATAAACACGTGATCAGTGAACGACCAGCCACGTGATCACTGCATGCAGTCAGGTGGTCAGTTCCTGATCAGCCACCTGATCAGTGCGTGCACAGTCCCTGATCAGCGCCTGTCAGTCACTGATCACTGCCTGATAAACACGTGATCAGTGCATGATGAGCCATGTGATCAGTGCCTGATCAGCCACGTCATCAGTGCATGCGCAGTCACGTCATCAGTGCATGATAGCCACGTGATCAGTGCATGCTCAGTCACGTGATCTGGACTTGATCAGCCACGTGATCAGTGCCTGCAGAGTCACGTGATCAGGGCCTGCTGAGCTGCGTGATTCCTGCCGGCTCATCTGCATGACAATTGCCATCTGAGCTGCGTGATTCCTGTCGGCTCATCTGCTTGACAATTGCCAGCTGAGCTGCGTGATTCCTGCCTGGTCACGTGCTTGATTATTGCCAGTTGAGCAGCATGATTCGTCACTGCTGAGCTCCATGCTTGTTGCCTGCTGATTGCGTGGTTCGTGTCTGCTCAGCTCTTTAAGTGTCGCCTCCTGAGGTCCCTGTTCGGTCGCCACCTGCCGGGGACCAGCCCCAACTGATCCAGGGTATTCGAAGGAGAGATGGCCTAGGCGACTATTTATATGCTAATCAGAGATGTCAAGAATAATAGTATGAGGAGAGCTCAGTAGGAAAATTCGGTGGAGAAAAGAGACTGAGTAGCTTGGTTTACGCGGAAGACCAATCAAACTTCAAGACAAGAAGTTTGCACCACTTACGTAGGCCGCAGGCGCCCTCTCGAATAGCGAAAGGTGCCTCACCCTAGACACCTTCTGGAGTGGGTCTTAGCAGCCCAGGCATAATTAGTGAGCGTGGTGGGTTCCGCGCTCCAGATGGAGACTCAGCTGGAAGTTAAAGGGAAGAATGACAAGGAACTTTATGAATTGGAGCTGTAAGTGAACTCTTTGACAGAGAGAGCGAGATGGTGGTGGGGGACAGCCCCCAGTGAAATCAGAGGTGCGAGCACAAAGCAATACAGTAGGCAGACTCCTTTTTTGGGGGGGAGATGCTCGAGAATATCCGGGTGGACTCCTGAGGCTCGATCCCGCATTTGCGTATGCCGAGCCTCCTTCCTCATGACCTTTGTCCAGAGTGGGATGCCTCCCCGGCTCCCGGCACATGATCAGTGCATGCTCAGTCACGATATCAGTGCCTGCTCAGCCACGTGATCACTGACGGCACAGTCACGTGATCAGCGCCTCTCAGTCACGTGATCACCGTATGATAAACACGTGATCAGTGAGCGACCAGCCACGTGATCACTGCATGCGCGGTCAGGTGGTCAGTTCCTGATCAGCCACCTGATCAATGCGTGCACAGTCCCCTGATCAGCGCCTGTCAGTCACTGATCACTGCCTGATAAACACGTGATCAGTGCCCGAACAGCCACGTCATCAGTGCATGCGCAGTCACGTGATCTGCATGATAGCCACGTGATCAGTGCGTGCACAGTCCCATGATCAGCGCCTGTCAGTCACTGATCATTGCCTGATAAACACGTGATCAGTGCATGATGAGCCATGTGATCAGTGCCCGATCAGCCACGTCATCGGTGCATGCGCAGTCACGTCATCAGTGCATGATAGCCACGTGATCAGTGCATGCTCAGTCACGTGATCTGGACTTGATCAGCCAGGTGATCAGTGCCTGCAGAGTCACGTGATCAGGGCCTGCTGAGCTGCGTGATTCCTGCCAGCTCATCTGCATGACAATTGCCATCTGAGCTGCGTGATTCCTGTCGGCTCATCTGCTTGACAATTGCCAGCTGAGCTGCGTGATTCCTGCCTGGTCACGTGCTTGATTATTGCCAGTTGAGCAGCATGATTCGTCACTGCTGAGCTCCATGCTTATTGCCTGCTGATTGCGTGGTTCGTGTCTGCTCAGCTCTTTGAGTATTGCCTCCTGGGGTCCCTGTTCGGTCGCCACCTGCCGGGGACCAGCCCCAACTGATCCAGGGTATTCGAAGGAGAGATGGCCTAGGCGACTATTTATATGCTAATCAGAGATGTCAAGAATAATAGTATGAGGAGAGCTCAGTAGGAAAATTCGGTGGAGAAAAGAGACTGAGTAGCTTGGTTTACGCGGAAGACCAATCAAACTTCAAGACAAGAAGTTTGCACCACTTACGTAGGCCGCAGGCGCCTCTCGAATAGCGAAAGGTGCCTCACCCTAGACACCATCTCGAGTGGGTCTTAGCAGCCCAGGCATAATTAGTGAGCGTGGTGGGTTCCGAGCTCCAGATGGAGACTCAGCTGGAAGTTAAAGGGAAGAATGACAAGGAACTTTATGAATTGGAGCTGTAAGTTAACTCTTTGACAGAGAGAGCGAGATGGTGGTGGGGGACAGCCCCAGTGAAATCAGAGGTGAGAGCACAAAGCAATACAGTAGGCAGACTCCGGTTTTGGGGGAGATGCTCGAGAATATCCGGGTGGACTCCTGAGGCTCGATCCCGCATTTGCGTATGCCGAGCCTCCTTCCTCATGACCTTTGTCCAGAGTGGAATGCCTCCCCGGCTCCCGGCACATGATCAGTGCATGCTCAGTCACGATATCAGTGCCTGCTCAGCCACGTGATCACTGACGGCACAGTCACGTGATCGGCGCCTCTCAGTCACGTGATCACCGTGTGATAAACACGTGATCAGTGAGCGACCAGCCACGTGATCACTGCATGCGCGGTCAGGTGGTCAGTTCCTGATCAGCCACCTGATCAGTGCGTGCACTGTCCCCTGATCAGCGCCTGTCAGTCACTGATCACTGCCTGATAAACACGTGATCAGTGCCCGAACAGCCACGTCATCAGTGCATGCGCAGTCACGTGATCAGTGCATGATAGCCACGTGATCAGTGCGTGCACAGTCCCATGATCAGCGCCTGTCAGTCACTGATCATTGCCTGATAAACACGTGATCAGTGCATGATGAGCCATGTGATCAGTGCCTGATCAGCCACGTCATCAGTGCATGCGCAGTCACGTCATCAGTGCATGATAGCCACGTGATCAGTGCATTCTCAGTCACGTGATCTGGACTTGATCAGCCAGGTGATCAGTGCCTGCAGAGTCACGTGATCAGGGCCTGCTGAGCTGCGTGATTCCTGCCGGCTCATCTGCATGACAATTGCCATCTGAGCTGCGTGATTCCTGTCGGCTCATCTGCTTGACAATTGCCAGCTGAGCTGCGTGATTCCTGCCTGGTCACGTGCTTGATTGTTGCCAGTTGAGCAGCATGATTCGTCACTGCTGAGCTCCATGCTTATTGCCTGCTGATTGCGTGGTTCGTGTCTGCTCAGCTCTTTGAGTATTGCCTCCTGAGGTCCCTGTTCGGTCGCCACCTGCCGGGGACCAGCCCCAACTGATCCAGGGTATTCGAAGGAGAGATGGCCTAGGCGACTATTTATATGCTAATCAGAGATGTCAAGAATAATAGTATGAGGAGAGCTCAGTAGGAAAATTCGGTGGAGAAAAGAGACTGAGTAGCTTGGTTTACGCGGAAGACCAATCAAACTTCAAGACAAGAAGTTTGCACCACTTACGTAGGCCGCAGGCGCCCTCTCGAATAGCGAAAGGTGCCTCACCCTAGACACCTTCTCGAGTGGGTCTTAGCAGCCCAGGCATAATTAGTAAGCGTGGTGGGTTCCGCGCTCCAGATGGAGACTCAGCTGGAAGTTAAAGGGAAGAATGACAAGGAACTTTATGAATTGGAGCTGTAAGTTAACTCTTTGACAGAGAGAGCGAGATGGTGGTGGGGGACAGCCCCCAGTGAAATCAGAGGTGAGAGCACAAAGCAATACAGTAGGCAGACTCCGGTTTTTTTGGGGGGAGATGCTCGAGAATATCCGGGTGGACCCCTGAGGCTCGATCCCGCATTTGCGTATGCCGAGCCTCCTTCCTCATGACCTTTGTCCAGAGTGGAATGCCTCCCCGGCTCCCGGCACATGATCAGTGCATGCTCAGTCACGATATCAGTGCCTGCTCAGCCACGTGATCACTGACGGCACAGTCACGTGATCAGCGCCTCTCAGTCACGTGATCACCGTATGATAAACACGTGATCAGTGAACGACCAGCCACGTGATCACTGCATCGCGGTCAGGTGGTCAGTTCCTGATCAGCCACCTGATCAGTGCGTGCACAGTCCCCTGATCAGCGCCTGTCAGTCACTGATCACTGCCTGATAAACACGTGATCAGTGCCCGAACAGCCACGTCATCAGTGCATGCGCAGTCACGTGATCAGTGCATGATAGCCACGTGATCAGTGCGTGCACAGTCCCATGATCAGCGCCTGTCAGTCACTGATCATTGCCTGATAAACACGTGATCAGTGCATGATGAGCCATGTGATCAGTGGATCAGCCACGTCATCAGTGCATGCGCAGTCCGTCATCAGTGCATGATAGCCACGTGATCAGTGCATGCTCAGTCACGTGATCTGGACTTGATCAGCCACGTGATCAGTGCCTGCAGAGTCACGTGATCAGGGCCTGCTGAGCTGCGTGATTCCTGCCGGCTCATCTGCATGACAATTGCCAGCTGAGCTGCGTGATTCCTGTCGGCTCATCTGCTTGACAATTGCCAGCTGAGCTGCGTGATTCCTGCCTGGTCACGTGCTTGATTATTGCCAGTTGAGCAGCATGATTCGTCACTGCTGAGCTCCATGCTTATTGCCTGCTGATTGCGTGGTTCGTGTCTGCTCAGCTCTTTGAGTATTGCCTCCTGAGGTCCCTGTTCGGTCGCCACCTGCCGGGGACCAGCCCCAACTGATCCAGGGTATTCGAAGGAGAGATGGCCTAGGCGACTATTTATATGCTAATCAGAGATGTCAAGAATAATAGTATGAGGAGAGCTCAGTAGGAAAATTCGGTGGAGAAAAGAGACTGAGTAGCTTGGTTTACGCGGAAGACCAATCAAACTTCAAGACAAGAAGTTTGCACCACTTACGTAGGCCGCAGGCGCCCTCTCGAATAGCGAAAGGTGCCTCACCCTAGACACCTTCTCGAGTGGGTCTTAGCAGCCCAGGCATAATTAGTAAGCGTGGTGGGTTCCGCGCTCCAGATGGAGACTCAGCTGGAAGTTAAAGGGAAGAATGACAAGGAACTTTATGAATTGGAGCTGTAAGTTAACTCTTTGACAGAGAGAGCGAGATGGTGGTGGGGGACAGCCCCCAGTGAAATCAGAGGTGAGAGCACAAAGCAATACAGTAGGCAGACTCTGGTTTTTGGGGGGGAGATGCTCGAGAATATCCGGGTGGACTCCTGAGGCTCGATCCCGCATTTGCGTATGCCGAGCCTCCTTCCTCATGACCTTTGTCCAGAGTGGAATGCCTCCCCGGCTCCCGGCACATGATCAGTGCATGCTCAGTCACGATATCAGTGCCTGCTCAGCCACGTGATCACTGACGGCACAGTCACGTGATCAGCGCCTCTCAGTCACGTGATCACCGTATGATAAACACGTGATCAGTGAACGACCAGCCACGTGATCACTGCATGCGCGGTCAGGTGGTCAGTTCCTGATCAGCCACCTGATCAGTGCGTGCACAGTCCCCTGATCAGCGCCTGTCAGTCACTGATCACTGCCTGATAAACATCAGTGCCCGAACAGCCACGTCATCAGTGCATGCGCAGTCACGTGATCAGTGCATGATAGCCACGTGATCAGTGCGTGCACAGTCCCATGATCAGCGCCTGTCAGTCACTGATCATTGCCTGATAAACACGTGATCAGTGCATGATTGATCCGCGTCATCATCAGTGCATGATAGCCACGTGATCAGTGCATGCTCAGTCACGTGATCTGGACTTGATCAGCCACGTGATCAGTGCCTGCAGAGTCACGTGATCAGGGCCTGCTGAGCTGCGTGATTCCTGCCGGCTCATCTGCATGACAATTGCCAGCTGAGCTGCGTGATTCCTGTCGGCTCATCTGCTTGACAATTGCCAGCTGAGCTGCGTGATTCCTGCCTGGTCACGTGCTTGATTATTGCCAGTTGAGCAGCATGATTCGTCACTGCTGAGCTCCATGCTTATTGCCTGCTGATTGCGTGGTTCGTGTCTGCTCAGCTCTTTGAGTATTGCCTCCTGAGGTCCCTGTTCGGTCGCCACCTGCCGGGGACCAGCCCCAACTGATCCAGGGTATTCGAAGGAGAGATGGCCTAGGCGACTATTTATATGCTAATCAGAGATGTCAAGAATAATAGTATGAGGAGAGCTCAGTAGGAAAATTCGGTGGAGAAAAGAGACTGAGTAGCTTGGTTTACGCGGAAGACCAATCAAACTTCAAGACAAGAAGTTTGCACCACTTACGTAGGCCGCAGGCGCCCTCTCGAATAGCGAAAGGTGCCTCACCCTAGACACCTTCTCGAGTGGGTCTTAGCAGCCCAGGCATAATTAGTAAGCGTGGTGGGTTCCGCGCTCCAGATGGAGACTCAGCTGGAAGTTAAAGGGAAGAATGACAAGGAACTTTATGAATTGGAGCTGTAAGTTAACTCTTTGACAGAGAGAGCGAGATGGTGGTGGGGGACAGCCCCAGTGAAATCAGAGGTGAGAGCACAAAGCAATACAGTAGGCAGACTCCTTTTTTGGGGGGGAGATGCTCGAGAATATCCGGGTGGACTCCTGAGGCTCGATCCCGCATTTGCGTATGCCGAGCCTCCTTCCTCATGACCTTTGTCCAGAGTGGAATGCCTCCCCGGCTCCCGGCACATGATCAGTGCATGCTCAGTCACGATATCAGTGCCTGCTCAGCCACGTGATCACTGACGGCACAGTCACGTGATCAGCGCCTCTCAGTCACGTGATCACCGTATGATAAACACGTGATCAGTGAACGACCAGCCACGTGATCACTGCATGCGCGGTCAGGTGGTCAGTTCCTGATCAGCCACCTGATCAGTGCGTGCACAGTCCCCTGATCAGCGCCTGTCAGTCACTGATCACTGCCTGATAAACACGTGATCAGTGCCCGAACAGCCACGTCATCAGTGCATGCGCAGTCCGTGATCAGTGCATGATAGCCACGTGATCAGTGCGTGCACAGTCCCATGATCAGCGCCTGTCAGTCACTGATCATTGCCTGATAAACACGTGATCAGTGCATGATGAGCCATGTGATCAGTGCCTGATCAGCCACGTCATCAGTGCATGCGCAGTCACGTCATCAGTGCATGATAGCCACGTGATCAGTGCATGCTCAGTCACGTGATCTGGACTTGATCAGCACGTGATCAGTGCCTGCAGAGTCACGTGATCAGGGCCTGCTGAGCTGCGTGATTCCTGCCGGCTCATCTGCATGACGATTGCCACTGAGCTGCGTGATTCCTGTCGGCTCATCTGCTTGACAATTGCCAGCTGAGCTGCGTGATTCCTGCCTGGTCACGTGCTTGATTATTGCCAGTTGAGCAGCATGATTCGTCACTGCTGAGCTCCATGCTTATTGCCTGCTGATTGCGTGGTTCGTGTCTGCTCAGCTCTTTGAGTATTGCCTCCTGAGGTCCCTGTTCGGTCGCCACCTGCCGGGGACCAGCCCCAACTGATCCAGGGTATTCGAAGGAGAGATGGCCTAGGCGACTATTTATATGCTAATCAGAGATGTCAAGAATAATAGTATGAGGAGAGCTCAGTAGGAAAATTCGGTGGAGAAAAGAGACTGAGTAGCTTGGTTTACGCGGAAGACCAATCAAACTTCAAGACAAGAAGTTTGCACCACTTACGTAGGCCGCAGGCGCCCTCTCGAATAGCGAAAGGTGCCTCACCCTAGACACCTTCTCGAGTGGGTCTTAGCAGCCCAGGCATAATTAGTAAGCGTGGTGGGTTCCGCGCTCCAGATGGAGACTCAGCTGGAAGTTAAAGGGAAGAATGACAAGGAACTTTATGAATTGGAGCTGTAAGTTAACTCTTTGACAGAGAGAGCGAGATGGTGGTGGGGGACAGCCCCCAGTGAAATCAGAGGTGAGAGCACAAAGCAATACAGTAGGCAGACTCCGGTTTTTTGGGGGGGAGATGCTCGAGAATATCCGGGTGGACTCCTGAGGCTCGATCCCGCATTTGCGTATGCCGAGCCTCCTTCCTCATGACCTTTGTCCAGAGTGGAATGCCTCCCCGGCTCCCGGCACATGATCAGTGCATGCTCAGTCACGATATCAGTGCCTGCTCAGCCACGTGATCACTGACGGCACAGTCACGTGATCAGCGCCTCTCAGTCACGTGATCACCGTATGATAAACACGTGATCAGTGAACGACCAGCCACGTGATCACTGCATGCGCGGTCAGGTGGTCAGTTCCTGATCAGCCACCTGATCAGTGCGTGCACAGTCCCCTGATCAGCGCCTGTCAGTCACTGATCACTGCCTGATAAACACGTGATCAGTGCCCGAACAGCCACGTCATCAGTGCATGCGCAGTCACGTGATCAGTGCATGATAGCCACGTGATCAGTGCGTGCACAGTCCCATGATCAGCGCCTGTCAGTCACTGATCATTGCCTGATAAACACGTGATCAGTGCATGATGAGCCATGTGATCAGTGCCCGATCAGCCACGTCATCAGTGCATGCGCAGTCACGTCATCAGTGCATGATAGCCACGTGATCAGTGCATGCTCAGTCACGTGATCTGGACTTGATCAGCCACGTGATCAGTGCCTGCAGAGTCACGTGATCAGGGCCTGCTGAGCTGCGTGATTCCTGCCGGCTCATCTGCATGACAATTGCCAGCTGAGCTGCGTGATTCCTGTCGGCTCATCTGCTTGACAATTGCCAGCTGAGCTGCGTGATTCCTGCCTGGTCACGTGCTTGATTATTGCCAGTTGAGCAGCATGATTCGTCACTGCTGAGCTCCATGCTTATTGCCTGCTGATTGCGTGGTTCGTGTCTGCTCAGCTCTTTGAGTATTGCCTCCTGAGGTCCCTGTTCGGTCGCCACCTGCCGGGGACCAGCCCCAACTGATCCAGGGTATTCGAAGGAGAGATGGCCTAGGCGACTATTTATATGCTAATCAGAGATGTCAAGAATAATAGTATGAGGAGAGCTCAGTAGGAAAATTCGGTGGAGAAAAGAGACTGAGTAGCTTGGTTTACGCGGAAGACCAATCAAACTTCAAGACAAGAAGTTTGCACCACTTACGTAGGCCGCAGGCGCCCTCTCGAATAGCGAAAGGTGCCTCACCCTAGACACCTTCTCGAGTGGGTCTTAGCAGCCCAGGCATAATTAGTAAGCGTGGTGGGTTCCGCGCTCCAGATGGAGACTCAGCTGGAAGTTAAAGGGAAGAATGACAAGGAACTTTATGAATTGGAGCTGTAAGTTAACTCTTTGACAGAGAGAGCGAGATGGTGGTGGGGGACAGCCCCAGTGAAATCAGAGGTGAGAGCACAAAGCAATACAGTAGGCAGACTCCGGTTTTGGGGGAGATGCTCGAGAATATCCGGGTGGACTCCTGAGGCTCGATCCCGCATTTGCGTATGCCGAGCCTCCTTCCTCATGACCTTTGTCCAGAGTGGAATGCCTCCCCGGCTCCCGGCACATGATCAGTGCATGCTCAGTCACGATATCAGTGCCTGCTCAGCCACGTGATCACTGACGGCACAGTCACGTGATCAGCGCCTCTCAGTCACGTGATCACCGTATGATAAACACGTGATCAGTGAACGACCAGCCACGTGATCACTGCATGCGCGGTCAGGTGGTCAGTTCCTGATCAGCCACCTGATCAGTGCGTGCAGTCCCCTGATCAGCGCCTGTCAGTCACTGATCACTGCCTGATAAACACGTGATCAGTGCCCGAACAGCCACGTCATCAGTGCATGCGCAGTCACGTGATCAGTGCATGATAGCCACGTGATCAGTGCGTGCACAGTCCCATGATCAGCGCCTGTCAGTCACTGATCATTGCCTGATAAACACGTGATCAGTGCATGATGAGCCATGTGATCAGTGCCCGATCAGCCACGTCATCAGTGCATGCGCAGTCACGTCATCAGTGCATGATAGCCACGTGATCAGTGCATGCTCAGTCACGTGATCTGACTTGATCAGCCACGTGATCAGTGCCTGCAGAGTCACGTGATCAGGGCCTGCTGAGCTGCGTGATTCCTGCCGGCTCATCTGCATGACAATTGCTGAGCTGCGTGATTCCTGTCGGCTCATCTGCTTGACAATTGCCAGCTGAGCTGCGTGATTCCTGCCTGGTCACGTGCTTGATTATTGCCAGTTGAGCAGCATGATTCGTCACTGCTGAGCTCCATGCTTATTGCCTGCTGATTGCGTGGTTCGTGTCTGCTCAGCTCTTTGAGTATTGCCTCCTGAGGTCCCTGTTCGGTCGCCACCTGCCGGGGACCAGCCCCAACTGATCCAGGGTATTCGAAGGAGAGATGGCCTAGGCGACTATTTATATGCTAATCAGAGATGTCAAGAATAATAGTATGAGGAGAGCTCAGTAGGAAAATTCGGTGGAGAAAAGAGACTGAGTAGCTTGGTTTACGCGGAAGACCAATCAAACTTCAAGACAAGAAGTTTGCACCACTTACGTAGGCCGCAGGCGCCCTCTCGAATAGCGAAAGGTGCCTCACCCTAGACACCTTCTCGAGTGGGTCTTAGCAGCCCAGGCATAATTAGTAAGCGTGGTGGGTTCCGCGCTCCAGATGGAGACTCAGCTGGAAGTTAAAGGGAAGAATGACAAGGAACTTTATGAATTGGAGCTGTAAGTTAACTCTTTGACAGAGAGCGAGATGGTGGTGGGGGACAGCCCCAGTGAAATCAGAGGTGAGAGCACAAAGCAATACAGTAGGCAGACTCTGGTTTTTGGGGGAGATGCTCGAGAATATCCGGGTGGACTCCTGAGGCTCGATCCCGCATTTGCGTATGCCGAGCCTCCTTCCTCATGACCTTTGTCCAGAGTGGAATGCCTCCCCGGCTCCCGGCACATGATCAGTGCATGCTCAGTCACGATATCAGTGCCTGCTCAGCCACGTGATCACTGACGGCACAGTCACGTGATCAGCGCCTCTCAGTCACGTGATCACCGTATGATAAACACGTGATCAGTGAACGACCAGCCACGTGATCACTGCATGCGCGGTCAGGTGGTCAGTTCCTGATCAGCCACCTGATCAGTGCGTGCACAGTCCCTGATCAGCGCCTGTCAGTCACTGATCACTGCCTGATAAACGTGATCAGTGCCCGAACAGCCACGTCATCAGTGCATGCGCAGTCACGTGATCAGTGCATGATAGCCACGTGATCAGTGCGTGCACAGTCCCATGATCAGCGCCTGTCAGTCACTGATCATTGCCTGATAAACACGTGATCAGTGCATGATGAGCCATGTGATCAGTGCCCGATCAGCCACGTCATCAGTGCATGCGCAGTCACGTCATCAGTGCATGATAGCCACGTGATCAGTGCATGCTCAGTCACGTGATCTGGACTTGATCAGCCACGTGATCAGTGCCTGCAGAGTCACGTGATCAGGGCCTGCTGAGCTGCGTGATTCCTGCCGGCTCATCTGCATGACAATTGCCATCTGAGCTGCGTGATTCCTGTCGGCTCATCTGCTTGACAATTGCCAGCTGAGCTGCGTGATTCCTGCCTGGTCACGTGCTTGATTATTGCCAGTTGAGCAGCATGATTCGTCACTGCTGAGCTCCATGCTTATTGCCTGCTGATTGCGTGGTTCGTGTCTGCTCAGCTCTTTGAGTATTGCCTCCTGAGGTCCCTGTTCGGTCGCCACCTGCCGGGGACCAGCCCCAACTGATCCAGGGTATTCGAAGGAGAGATGGCCTAGGCGACTATTTATATGCTAATCAGAGATGTCAAGAATAATAGTATGAGGAGAGCTCAGTAGGAAAATTCGGTGGAGAAAAGAGACTGAGTAGCTTGGTTTACGCGGAAGACCAATCAAACTTCAAGACAAGAAGTTTGCACCACTTACGTAGGCCGCAGGCGCCCTCTCGAATAGCGAAAGGTGCCTCACCCTAGACACCTTCTCGAGTGGGTCTTAGCAGCCCAGGCATAATTAGTAAGCGTGGTGGGTTCCGCGCTCCAGATGGAGACTCAGCTGGAAGTTAAAGGGAAGAATGACAAGGAACTTTATGAATTGGAGCTGTAAGTTAACTCTTTGACAGAGAGAGCGAGATGGTGGTGGGGGACAGCCCCCAGTGAAATCAGAGGTGAGAGCACAAAGCAATACAGTAGGCAGACTCCGGTTTTTTTGGGGGGAGATGCTCGAGAATATCCGGGTGGACTCCTGAGGCTCGATCCCGCATTTGCGTATGCCGAGCCTCCTTCCTCATGACCTTTGTCCAGAGTGGAATGCCTCCCGGCTCCCGGCACATGATCAGTGCATGCTCAGTCACGATATCAGTGCCTGCTCAGCCACGTGATCACTGACGGCACAGTCACGTGATCAGCGCCTCTCAGTCACGTGATCACCGTATGATAAACACGTGATCAGTGAACGACCAGCCACGTGATCACTGCATGCGCGGTCAGGTGGTCAGTTCCTGATCAGCCACCTGATCAGTGCGTGCACAGTCCCCTGATCAGCGCCTGTCAGTCACTGATCACTGCCTGATAAACACGTGATCAGTGCCCGAACAGCCACGTCATCAGTGCATGCGCAGTCACGTGATCAGTGCATGATAGCCACGTGATCAGTGCGTGCACAGTCCCATGATCAGCGCCTGTCAGTCACTGATCATTGCCTGATAAACACGTGATCAGTGCATGATGAGCCATGTGATCAGTGCCCGATCAGCCACGTCATCAGTGCATGCGCAGTCACGTCATCAGTGCATGATAGCCACGTGATCAGTGCATGCTCAGTCACGTGATCTGGACTTGATCAGCCACGTGATCAGTGCCTGCAGAGTCACGTGATCAGGGCCTGCTGAGCTGCGTGATTCCTGCCGGCTCATCTGCATGACAATTGCCAGCTGAGCTGCGTGATTCCTGTCGGCTCATCTGCTTGACAATTGCCAGCTGAGCTGCGTGATTCCTGCCTGGTCACGTGCTTGATTATTGCCAGTTGAGCAGCATGATTCGTCACTGCTGAGCTCCATGCTTATTGCCTGCTGATTGCGTGGTTCGTGTCTGCTCAGCTCTTTGAGTATTGCCTCCTGAGGTCCCTGTTCGGTCGCCACCTGCCGGGGACCAGCCCCAACTGATCCAGGGTATTCGAAGGAGAGATGGCCTAGGCGACTATTTATATGCTAATCAGAGATGTCAAGAATAATAGTATGAGGAGAGCTCAGTAGGAAAATTCGGTGGAGAAAAGAGACTGAGTAGCTTGGTTTACGCGGAAGACCAATCAAACTTCAAGACAAGAAGTTTGCACCACTTACGTAGGCCGCAGGCGCCCTCTCGAATAGCGAAAGGTGCCTCACCCTAGACACCTTCTCGAGTGGGTCTTAGCAGCCCAGGCATAATTAGTAAGCGTGGTGGGTTCCGCGCTCCAGATGGAGACTCAGCTGGAAGTTAAAGGGAAGAATGACAAGGAACTTTATGAATTGGAGCTGTAAGTTAACTCTTTGACAGAGAGAGCGAGATGGTGGTGGGGGACAGCCCCAGTGAAATCAGAGGTGAGAGCACAAAGCAATACAGTAGGCAGACTCCGGTTTTTGGGGGGAGATGCTCGAGAATATCCGGGTGGACTCCTGAGGCTCGATCCCGCATTTGCGTATGCCGAGCCTCCTTCCTCATGACCTTTGTCCAGAGTGGAATGCCTCCCCGGCTCCCGGCACATGATCAGTGCATGCTCAGTCACGATATCAGTGCCTGCTCAGCCACGTGATCACTGACGGCACAGTCACGTGATCAGCGCCTCTCAGTCACGTGATCACCGTATGATAAACACGTGATCAGTGAACGACCAGCCACGTGATCACTGCATGCGCGGTCAGGTGGTCAGTTCCTGATCAGCCACCTGATCAGTGCGTGCACAGTCCCCTGATCAGCGCCTGTCAGTCACTGATCACTGCCTGATAAACACGTGATCAGTGCCCGAACAGCCACGTCATCAGTGCATGCGATCACGTGATCAGTGCATGATAGCCACGTGATCAGTGCGTGCACAGTCCCATGATCAGCGCCTGTCAGTCACTGATCATTGCCTGATAAACACGTGATCAGTGCATGATGAGCCATGTGATCAGTGCCTGATCAGCCACGTCATCAGTGCATGCGCAGTCACGTCATCAGTGCATGATAGCCACGTGATCAGTGCATGCTCAGTCACGTGATCTGGACTTGATCAGCCACGTGATCAGTGCCTGCAGAGTCCGCGTGATCAGGGCCTGCTGAGCTGCGTGATTCCTGCCGGCTCATCTGCATGACAATTGCCATCTGCTTGACAATTGCCAGCTGAGCTGCGTGATTCCTGCCTGGTCACGTGCTTGATTATTGCCAGTTGAGCAGCATGATTCGTCACTGCTGAGCTCCATGCTTATTGCCTGCTGATTGCGTGGTTCGTGTCTGCTCAGCTCTTTGAGTATTGCCTCCTGAGGTCCCTGTTCGGTCGCCACCTGCCGGGGACCAGCCCCAACTGATCCAGGGTATTCGAAGGAGAGATGGCCTAGGCGACTATTTATATGCTAATCAGAGATGTCAAGAATAATAGTATGAGGAGAGCTCAGTAGGAAAATTCGGTGGAGAAAAGGGACTGAGTAGCTTGGTTTACGCGGAAGACCAATCAAACTTCAAGACAAGAAGTTTGCACCACTTGCGAAGGCCGCAGGCGCCCTCTCGAATAGCGAAAGGTGCCTCACCCTAGACACCTTCTCGAGTGGGTCTTAGCAGCCCAGGCATAATTAGTAAGCGTGGTGGGTTCCGCGCTCCAGATGGAGACTCAGCTGGAAGTTAAAGGGAAGAATGACAAGGAACTTTATGAATTGGAGCTGTAAGTTAACTCTTTGACAGAGAGAGCGAGATGGTGGTGGGGGACAGCCCCCAGTGAAATCAGATGTGAGAGCACAAATCAATACAGTAGGCAGACTCCGGTTTTTTTGGGGGAGATGCTCGAGAATATCCGGGTGGACTCCTGAGGCTCGATCCCGCATTTGCGTATGCCGAGCCTCCTTCCTCTTGACCTTTGTCCAGAGTGGAATGCCTCCCCGGCTCCCGGCACATGATCAGTGCATGCTCAGTCACGATATCAGTGCCTGCTCAGCCACGTGATCACTGACGGCACAGTCACGTGATCAGCGCCTCTCAGTCACGTGATCACCGTATGATAAACACGTGATCAGTGAACGACCAGCCACGTGATCACTGCATGCGCGGTCAGGTGGTCAGTTCCTGATCAGCCACCTGATCAGTGCGCGCACAGTCCCCTGATCAGCGCCTGTCAGTCACTGATCACTGCCTGATAAACACGTGATCAGTGCCCGAACAGCCACGTCATCAGTGCATGCGCAGTCACGTGATCAGTGCATGATAGCCACGTGATCAGTGCGTGCACAGTCCCATGATCAGCGCCTGTCAGTCACTGATCATTGCCTGATAAACACCTGATCAGTGCATGATGAGCCATGTGATCAGTGCCCGATCAGCCACGTCATCAGTGCATGCGCAGTCACGTCATCAGTGCATGATAGCCACGTGATCAGTGCATGCTCAGTCACGTGATCTGGACTTGATCAGCCACGTGATCAGTGCCTGCAGAGTCACGTGATCAGGGCCTGCTGAGCTGCGTGATTCCTGCCAGCTCATCTGCATGACAATTGCCAGCTGAGCTGCGTGATTCCTGTCGGCTCATCTGCTTGACAATTGCCAGCTGAGCTGCGTGATTCCTGCCTGGTCACGTGCTTGATTATTGCCAGTTGAGCAGCATGATTCGTCACTGCTGAGCTCCATGCTTATTGCCTGCTGATTGCGTGGTTCGTGTCTGCTCAGCTCTTTGAGGATTGCCTCCTGAGGTCCCTGTTCGGTCGCCACCTGCCGGGGACCAGCCCCAACTGATCCAGGGTATTCGAAGGAGAGATGGCCTAGGCGACTATTTATATGCTAATCAGAGATGTCAAGAATAATAGTATGAGGAGAGCTCAGTAGGAAAATTCGGTGGAGAAAAGAGACTGAGTAGCTTGGTTTACGCGGAAGACCAATCAATCTTCAAGACAAGAAGTTTGCACCACTTACGTAGGCCGCAGGCGCCCTCTCGAATAGCGAAAGGTGCCTCACCCTAGACACCTTCTCGAGTGGGTCTTAGCAGCCCAGGCATAATTAGTAAGCGTGGTGGGTTCCGCGCTCCAGATGGAGACTCAGCTGGAAGTTAAAGGGAAGAATGACAAGGAACTTTATGAATTGGAGCTGTAAGTTAACTCTTTGACAGAGAGAGCGAGATGGTGGTGGGGGACAGCCCCCAGTGAAATCAGAGGTGAGAGCACAAAGCAATACAGTAGGCAGACTCCGGTTTTTTTGGGGGGGAGATGCTCGAGAATATCCGGGTGGACTCCTGAGGCTCGATCCCGCATTTGCGTATGCCGAGCCTCCTTCCTCATGACCTTTGTCCAGAGTGGAATGCCTCCCCGGCTCCCGGCACATGATCAGTGCATGCTCAGTCACGATATCAGTGCCTGCTCAGCCACGTGATCACTGACGGCACAGTCACGTGATCAGCGCCTCTCAGTCACGTGATCACCGTATGATGAACACGTGATCAGTGAACGACCAGCCACGTGATCACTGCATGCGCGGTCAGGTGGTCAGTTCCTGATCAGCCACCTGATCAGTGCGTGCACAGTCCCCTGATCAGCGCCTGTCAGTCACTGATCACTGCCTGATAAACAGGTGATCAGTGCCCGAACAGCCACGTCATCAGTGCATGCGCAGTCACGTGATCAGTGCATGATAGCCACGTGATCAGTGCGTGCACAGTCCCATGATCAGCGCCTGTCAGTCACTGATCATTGCCTGATAAACACGTGATCAGTGCATGATGAGCCATGTGATCAGTGCCCGATCAGCCACGTCATCAGTGCATGCGCAGTCACGTCATCAGTGCATGATAGCCACGTGATCAGTGCATGCTCAGTCACGTGATCTGGACTTGATCAGCCACGTGATCAGTGCCTGCAGAGTCACGTGATCAGGGCCTGCTGAGCTGCGTGATTCCTGCCGGCTCATCTGCATGACAATTGCCAGCTGAGCTGCGTGATTCCTGTCGGCTCATCTGCTTGACAATTGCCAGCTGAGCTGCGTGATTCCTGCCTGGTCACGTGCTTGATTATTGCCAGTTGAGCAGCATGATTCGTCACTGCTGAGCTCCATGCTTATTGCCTGCTGATTGCGTGGTTCGTGTCTGCTCAGCTCTTTGAGTATTGCCTCCTGAGGTCCCTGTTCGGTCGCCACCTGCCGGGGACCAGCCCCAACTGATCCAGGGTATTCGAAGGAGAGATGGCCTAGGCGACTATTTATATGCTAATCAGAGATGTCAAGAATAATAGTATGAGGAGAGCTCAGTAGGAAAATTCGGTGGAGAAAAGAGACTGAGTAGCTTGGTTTACGCGGAAGACCAATCAAACTTCAAGACAAGAAGTTTGCACCACTTACGTAGGCCGCAGGCGCCCTCTCGAATAGCGAAAGGTGCCTCACCCTAGACACCTTCTAGAGTGGGTCTTAGCAGCCCAGGCATAATTAGTAAGCGTGGTGGGTTCCGCGCTCCAGATGGAGACTCAGCTGGAAGTTAAAGGGAAGAATGACAAGGAACTTTATGAATTGGAGCTGTAAGTTAACTCTTTGACAGAGAGAGCGAGATGGTGGTGGGGGACAGCCCCCAGTGAAATCAGAGGTGAGAGCACAAAGCAATACAGTAGGCAGACTCCGGTTTTTTTGGGGAGATGCTCGAGAATATCCGGGTGGACTCCTGAGGCTCGATCCCGCATTTGCGTATGCCGAGCCTCCTTCCTCATGACCTTTGTCCAGAGTGGAATGCCTCCCGGCTCCCGGCACATGATCAGTGCATGCTCAGTCACGATATCAGTGCCTGCTCAGCCACGTGATCACTGACGGCACAGTCACGTGATCAGCGCCTCTCAGTCACGTGATCACCGTATGATAAACACGTGATCAGTGAACGACCAGCCACGTGATCACTGCATGCGCGGTCAGGTGGTCAGTTCCTGATCAGCCACCTGATCAGTGCGTGCACAGTCCCCTGATCAGCGCCTGTCAGTCACTGATCACTGCCTGATAAACACGTGATCAGTGCCCGAACAGCCACGTCATCAGTGCATGCGCCGTGATCAGTGCATGATAGCCACGTGATCAGTGCGTGCACAGTCCCATGATCAGCGCCTGTCAGTCACTGATCATTGCCTGATAAACACGTGATCAGTGCATGATGAGCCATGTGATCAGTGCCCGATCAGCCACGTCATCAGTGCATGCGCAGTCACGTCATCAGTGCATGATAGCCACGTGATCAGTGCATGCTCAGTCACGTGATCTGTACTTGATCAGCCAGGTGATCAGTGCCTGCAGAGTCACGTGATCAGGGCCTGCTGAGCTGCGTGATTCCTGCGGCTCATCTGCATGACAATTGCCAGCTGAGCTGCGTGATTCCTGTCGGCTCATCTGCTTGACAATTGCCAGCTGAGCTGCGTGATTCCTGCCTGGTCACGTGCTTGATTATTGCCAGTTGAGCAGCATGATTCGTCACTGCTGAGCTCCATGCTTATTGCCTGCTGATTGCGTGGTTCGTGTCTGCTCAGCTCTTTGAGTATCGCCTCCTGAGGTCCCTGTTCGGTCGCCACCTGCCGGGGACCAGCCCCAACTGATCCAGGGTATTCGAAGGAGAGATGGCCTAGGCGACTATTTATATGCTAATCAGAGATGTCAAGAATAATAGTATGAGGAGAGCTCAGTAGGAAAATTCGGTGGAGAAAAGAGACTGAGTAGCTTGGTTTACGCGGAAGACCAATCAAACTTCAAGACAAGAAGTTTGCACCACTTACGTAGGCCGCAGGCGCCCTCTCGAATAGCGAAAGGTGCCTCACCCTAGACACCTTCTCGAGTGGGTCTTAGCAGCCCAGGCATAATTAGTAAGCGTGGTGGGTTCCGCGCTCCAGATGGAGACTCAGCTGGAAGTTAAAGGAAGAATGACAAGGAACTTTATGAATTGGAGCTGTAAGTTAACTCTTTGACAGAGAGAGCGAGATGGTGGTGGGGGACAGCCCCCAGTGAAATCAGAGGTGAGAGCACAAAGCAATACAGTAGGCAGACTCCGGTTTTTTGGGGGAGATGCTCGAGAACATCCGGGTGGACTCCTGAGGCTCGATCCCGCATTTGCGTATGCCGAGCCTCCTTCCTCATGACCTTTGTCCAGAGTGGAATGCCTCCCCGGCTCCCGGCACATGATCAGTGCATGCTCAGTCACGGTATCAGTGCCTGCTCAGCCACGTGATCACTGACGGCACAGTCACGTGATCAGCGCCTCTCAGTCACGTGATCACCGTATGATAAACACGTGATCAGTGAACGACCAGCCACGTGATCACTGCATGCCAGGTGGTCAGTTCCTGATCAGCCACTGATCAGTGCGTGCACAGTCCCCTGATCAGTGCCTGTCAGTCACTGATCACTGCCTGATAAACACGTGATCAGTGCCCGAACAGCCACGTCATCAGTGCATGCGCAGTCACGTGATCAGTGCATGATAGCCACGTGATCAGTACGTGCACAGTCCCATGATCAGCGCCTGTCAGTCACTGATCGTTGCCTGATAAACACGTGATCAGTGCATGATGAGCCATGTGATCAGTGCCCGATCAGCCACGTCATCAGTGCATGCGCAGTCACGTCATCAGTGCATGATAGCCACGTGATCAGTGCATGCTCAGTCACGTGATCTGGACTTGATCAGCCACGTGATCAGTGCCTGCAGAGTCACGTGATCAGGGCCTGCTGAGCTGCGTGATTCCTGCCGGCTCATATGCATGACAATTGCCAGCTGAGCTGCATGATTCCTGTCGGCTCATCTGCTTGACAATTGCCAGCTGAGCTGCGTGATTCCTGCCTGGTCACGTGCTTGATTATTGCCAGTCGAGCAGCATGATTCGTCACTGCTGAGCTCCATGCTTATTGCCTGCTGATTGCGTGGTTCGTGTCTGCTCAGCTCTTTGAGTATCGCCTCCTGAGGTCCCTGTTCGGTCGCCACCTGCCGGGGACCAGCCCCAACTGATCCAGGGTATTCGAAGGAGAGATGTCCTAGGCGACTTTTTATATGCTAATCAGAGATGGCAAGAATAACAGTATGAGGAGAGCTCAGTAGGAAAATTCGGTGGAGAAAAGAGACTGAGTAGCTTGGTTTACGCGGAAGACCAATCAAACTTCAAGACAAGAAGTTTGCACCACTTACGTAGGCTGCAGGCGCCCTCTCGAATAGCAAAAGGTGCCTCACCCTAGACACCTTCTCGAGTGGGTCTCAGCAGCCCAGGCATAATTAGTAAGCGTGGTGGGTTCCGCGCTCCAGATGGAGACTCAGCTGGAAGTTAAAGGGAAGAATGACAAGGAACTTTATGAATTGGAGCTGTCAGTTAACTCTTTGACAGAGAGCGAGATGGTGGTGGGGGACAGCCCCCAGTGAAATCAGAGGTGAGAGCACAAAGCAATACAGTAGGCAGACTCCGGTTTTTTTGGGGGAGATGCTCGAGAACATCCGGGTGGACTCCTGAGGCTCGATCCCGCATTTGCGTATGCCGAGCCTCCTTCCTCATGACCTTTGTCCAGAGTGGAATGCGTCCTCGGCTCCCGGCACATGATCAGTGCATGCTCAGTCACGATATCAGTGCCTGCTCAGCCACGTGATCACTGACGGCACAGTCACGCGATCAGCGCCTCTCAGTCACGTGATCACCATGTGATAAACACGTGATCAGTGAACCACCAGCCACGTGATCACTGCATGCGCGGTCAGGTGGTCAGTTCCTGATCAGCCACCTGATCAGTGAGTGCACAGTCCCCTGATCAGCGCCTGTCAGTCACTGATCACTGCCTGATAAACACGTGATAAGTGCCCGAACAGCCACGTCATCGGTGCATGCGCAGTCACGTGATCAGTGCATGATAGCCACGTGATCAGTGCGTGCACAGTCCCATGATCAGCGCCTGTCAGTCACTGATCATTGCCCGATAAACACGTGATCAGTGCATGATGAGCCATGTGATCAGTGCCTGATCAGCCACGTCATCAGTGCAAGCGCAGTCACGTCATCAGTGCATGATAGCCACGTGATCAGTGCATGCTCAGTCACGTGATCTGGACTTGATCAGCCAGGTGATCAGTGCCTGCAGAGTCACGTGATCAGGGCCTGCTGAGCTGCGTGATTCCTGCCGGCTCATCTGCATGACAATTGCCAGCTGAGCTGCGTGATTCCTGTCGGCTCATCTGCTTGACAATTGCCAGCTGAGCTGCGTGATTCCTGCCTGGTCACGTGCTTGATTATTGCCAGTTGAGCAGCATGATTCGTCACTGCTGAGCTCCATGCTTATTGCCTGCTGATTGCGTGGTTCGTGTCTGCTCAGCTCTTTGAGTATTGCCTCCTGAGGTCCCTGTTCGGTCGCCACCTGCCGGGGACCAGCCCCAACTGATCCAGGGTATTCGAAGGAGAGATGGCCTAGGCGACTATTTATATGCTAATCAGAGATGTCAAGAATAATAGTATGAGGAGAGCTCAGTAGGAAAATTCGGTGGAGAAAGAGACTGAGTAGCTTGGTTTACGCGGAAGACCAATCAAACTTCAAGACAAGAAGTTTGCACCACTTACGTAGGCCGCAGGCGCCCTCTCGAATAGCGAAAGGTGCCTCACCCTAGATACCTTCTCGAGTGGGTCTTAGCAGCCCAGGCATAATTAGTGAGCGTGGTGGGTTCCGCGCTCCAGATGGAGACTCAGCTGGAAGTTAAAGGGAAGAATGACAAGGAACTTTATGAATTGGAGCTGTAAGTTAACTCTTTGACAGAGAGAGCGAGATGGTGGTGGGGGACAGCCCCAGTGAAATCAGAGGTGAGAGCACAAAGCAATACAGTAGGCAGACTCCGGTTTTTTTGGGGGAGATGCTCGAGAACATCCGGGTGGACTCCTGAGGCTCGATCCCGCATTTGCGTATGCCGAGCCTCCTTCCTCATGACCTTTGTCCAGAGTGGAATGCCTCCCCGGCTCCCGGCACATGATCAGTGCATGCTCAGTCACGATATCAGTGCCTGGTCAGCCACGTGATCACTGACGGCACAGTCACGTGATCAGCGCCTCTCAGTCACGTGATCACCGTATGATAAACACGTGATCAGTGAACGACCAGCCACGTGATCACTGCATGCGCGGTCAGGTGGTCAGTTCCTGATCAGCCACCTGATCAGTGCGTGCACAGTCCCCTGATCAGCGCCTGTCAGTCACTGATCACTGCCTGATAAACACGTGATCAGTGCCCGAACAGCCACGTCATCAGTGCATGCGCAGTCACGTGATCAGTGCATGATAGCCACGTGATCAGTGCGTGCACAGTCCCATGATCAGCGCCTGTCAGTCACTGATCATTGCCTGATAAACACGTGATCAGTGCATGATGAGCCATGTGATCAGTGCCTGATCAGCCACGTCATCAGTGCATGCGCAGTCACGTCATCAGTGCATGATAGCCCGTGATCAGTGCATGCTCAGTCACGTGATCTGACTTGATCAGCCACGTGATCAGTGCCTGCAGAGTCACGTGATCAGGGCCTGCTGAGCTGCGTGATTCCTGCCGGCTCATCTGCATGACAATTGCCAGCTGAGCTGCGTGATTCCTGTCGGCTCATCTGCTTGACAATTGCCAGCTGAGCTGCGTGATTCCTGCCTGGTCACGTGCTTGATTATTGCCAGTTGAGCAGCATGATTCGTCACTGCTGAGCTCCATGCTTATTGCCTGCTGATTGCGTGGTTCGTGTCTGCTCAGCTCTTTGAGTATTGCCTCCTGAGGTCCCTGTTCGGTCGCCACCTGCCGGGGACCAGCCCCAACTGATCCAGGGTATTCGAAGGAGAGATGGCCTAGGCGACTATTTATATGCTAATCAGAGATGTCAAGAATAATAGTATGAGGAGAGCTCAGTAGGAAAATTCGGTGGAGAAAAGAGACTGAGTAGCTTGGTTTACGCGGAAGACCAATCAAACTTCAAGACAAGAAGTTTGCACCACTTACGTAGGCCGCAGGCGCCCTCTCGAATAGCGAAAGGTGCCTCACCCTAGACACCTTCTCGAGTGGGTCTTAGCAGCCCAGGCATAATTAGTAAGCGTGGTGGGTTCCGCGCTCCAGATGGAGACTCAGCTGGAAGTTAAAGGGAAGAATGACAAGGAACTTTATGAATTGGAGCTGTAAGTTAACTCTTTGACAGAGAGAGCGAGATGGTGGTGGGGGACAGCCCCCAGTGAAATCAGAGGTGAGAGCACAAAGCAATACAGTAGGCAGACTCCGGTTTTGGGGGGAGATGCTCGAGAACATCCGGGTGGACTCCTGAGGCTCGATCCCGCATTTGCGTATGCCGAGCCTCCTTCCTCATGACCTTTGTCCAGAGTGGAATGCCTCCCCGGCTCCCGGCACATGATCAGTGCATGCTCAGTCACGATATCAGTGCCTGCTCAGCCACGTGATCACTGACGGCACAGTCACGTGATCAGCGCCTCTCAGTCACGTGATCACCGTATGATAAACACGTGATCAGTGAACGACCAGCCACGTGATCACTGCATGCGCGGTCAGGTGGTCAGTTCCTGATCAGCCACCTGATCAGTGCGTGCACAGTCCCCTGATCAGCGCCTGTCAGTCACTGATCACTGCCTGATAAACACGTGATCAGTGCCCGAACAGCCACGTCATCAGTGCATGCGCAGTCACGTGATCAGTGCATGATAGCCACGTGATCAGTGCGTGCACAGTCCCATGATCAGCGCCTGTCAGTCACTGATCATTGCCTGATAAACACGTGATCAGTGCATGATGAGCCATGTGATCAGTGCCCGATCAGCCACGTCATCAGTGCATGCGCAGTCACGTCATCAGTGCATGATAGCCACGTGATCAGTGCATGCTCAGTCACGTGATCTGGACTTGATCAGCCACGTGATCAGTGCCTGCAGAGTCACGTGATCAGGGCCTGCTGAGCTGCGTGATTCCTGCCGGCTCATCTGCATGACAATTGCCATCTGAGCTGCGTGATTCCTGTCGGCTCATCTGCTTGACAATTGCCAGCTGAGCTGCGTGATTCCTGCCTGGTCACGTGCTTGATTATTGCCAGTTGAGCAGCATGATTCGTCACTGCTGAGCTCCATGCTTATTGCCTGCTGATTGCGTGGTTCGTGTCTGCTCAGCTCTTTGAGTATTGCCTCCTGAGGTCCCTGTTCGGTCGCCACCTGCCGGGGACCAGCCCCAACTGATCCAGGGTATTCGAAGGAGAGATGGCCTAGGCGACTATTTATATGCTAATCAGAGATGTCAAGAATAATAGTATGAGGAGAGCTCAGTAGGAAAATTCGGTGGAGAAAAGAGACTGAGTAGCTTGGTTTACGCGGAAGACCAATCAAACTTCAAGACAAGAAGTTTGCACCACTTACGTAGGCCGCAGGCGCCCTCTCGAATAGCGAAAGGTGCCTCACCCTAGACACCTTCTCGAGTGGGTCTTAGCAGCCCAGGCATAATTAGTAAGCGTGGTGGGTTCCGCGCTCCAGATGGAGACTCAGCTGGAAGTTAAAGGGAAGAATGACAAGGAACTTTATGAATTGGAGCTGTAAGTTAACTCTTTGACAGAGAGAGCGAGATGGTGGTGGGGGACAGCCCCCAGTGAAATCAGAGGTGAGAGCACAAAGCAATACAGTAGGCAGACTCCGGTTTTTGGGGGGAGATGCTCGAGAATATCCGGGTGGACTCCTGAGGCTCGATCCCGCATTTGCGTATGCCGAGCCTCCTTCCTCATGACCTTTGTCCAGAGTGGAATGCCTCCCCGGCTCCCGGCACATGATCAGTGCATGCTCAGTCACGATATCAGTGCCTGCTCAGCCACGTGATCACTGACGGCACAGTCACGTGATCAGCGCCTCTCAGTCACGTGATCACCGTATGATAAACACGTGATCAGTGAACGACCAGCCACGTGATCACTGCATGCGCGGTCAGGTGGTCAGTTCCTGATCAGCCACCTGATCAGTGCGTGCACAGTCCCCTGATCAGCGCCTGTCAGTCACTGATCACTGCCTGATAAACACGTGATCAGTGCCCGAACAGCCACGTCATCAGTGCATGCGCAGTCACGTGATCAGTGCATGATAGCCACGTGATCAGTGCGTGCACAGTCCCATGATCAGCGCCTGTCAGTCACTGATCATTGCCTGATAAACACGTGATCAGTGCATGATGAGCCATGTGATCAGTGCCCGATCAGCCACGTCATCAGTGCATGCGCAGTCACGTCATCAGTGCATGATAGCCACGTGATCAGTGCATGCTCAGTCACGTGATCTGGACTTGATCAGCCACGTGATCAGTGCCTGCAGAGTCACGTGATCAGGGCCTGCTGAGCTGCGTGATTCCTGCCGGCTCATCTGCATGACAATTGCCAGCTGAGCTGCGTGATTCCTGTCGGCTCATCTGCTTGACAATTGCCAGCTGAGCTGCGTGATTCCTGCCTGGTCACGTGCTTGATTATTGCCAGTTGAGCAGCATGATTCGTCACTGCTGAGCTCCATGCTTATTGCCTGCTGATTGCGTGGTTCGTGTCTGCTCAGCTCTTTGAGTATTGCCTCCTGAGGTCCCTGTTCGGTCGCCACCTGCCGGGGACCAGCCCCAACTGATCCAGGGTATTCGAAGGAGAGATGGCCTAGGCGACTATTTATATGCTAATCAGAGATGTCAAGAATAATAGTATGAGGAGAGCTCAGTAGGAAAATTCGGTGGAGAAAAGAGACTGAGTAGCTTGGTTTACGCGGAAGACCAATCAAACTTCAAGACAAGAAGTTTGCACCACTTACGTAGGCCGCAGGCGCCCTCTCGAATAGCGAAAGGTGCCTCACCCTAGACACCTTCTCGAGTGGGTCTTAGCAGCCCAGGCATAATTAGTAAGCGTGGTGGGTTCCGCGCTCCAGATGGAGACTCAGCTGGAAGTTAAAGGGAAGAATGACAAGGAACTTTATGAATTGGAGCTGTAAGTTAACTCTTTGACAGAGAGAGCGAGATGGTGGTGGGGGACAGCCCCCAGTGAAATCAGAGGTGAGAGCACAAAGCAATACAGTAGGCAGACTCCGGTTTTTTTGGGGGGAGATGCTCGAGAATATCCGGGTGGACTCCTGAGGCTCGATCCCGCATTTGCGTATGCCGAGCCTCCTTCCTCATGACCTTTGTCCAGAGTGGAATGCCTCCCCGGCTCCCGGCACATGATCAGTGCATGCTCAGTCACGATATCAGTGCCTGCTCAGCCACGTGATCACTGACGGCACAGTCACGTGATCAGCGCCTCTCAGTCACGTGATCACCGTATGATAAACACGTGATCAGTGAACGACCAGCCACGTGATCACTGCATGCGCGGTCAGGTGGTCAGTTCCTGATCAGCCACCTGATCAGTGCGTGCACAGTCCCCTGATCAGCGCCTGTCAGTCACTGATCACTGCCTGATAAACACGTGATCAGTGCCCGAACAGCCACGTCATCAGTGCATGCGCAGTCACGTGATCAGTGCATGATAGCCACGTGATCAGTGCGTGCACAGTCCCATGATCAGCGCCTGTCAGTCACTGATCATTGCCTGATAAACACGTGATCAGTGCATGATGAGCCATGTGATCAGTGCCCGATCAGCCACGTCATCAGTGCATGCGCAGTCACGTCATCAGTGCATGATAGCCACGTGATCAGTGCATGCTCAGTCACGTGATCTGGACTTGATCAGCCACGTGATCAGTGCCTGCAGAGTCACGTGATCAGGGCCTGCTGAGCTGCGTGATTCCTGCCGGCTCATCTGCATGACAATTGCCATCTGAGCTGCGTGATTCCTGTCGGCTCATCTGCTTGACAATTGCCAGCTGAGCTGCGTGATTCCTGCCTGGTCACGTGCTTGATTATTGCCAGTTGAGCAGCATGATTCGTCACTGCTGAGCTCCATGCTTATTGCCTGCTGATTGCGTGGTTCGTGTCTGCTCAGCTCTTTGAGTATTGCCTCCTGAGGTCCCTGTTCGGTCGCCACCTGCCGGGGACCAGCCCCAACTGATCCAGGGTATTCGAAGGAGAGATGGCCTAGGCGACTATTTATATGCTAATCAGAGATGTCAAGAATAATAGTATGAGGAGAGCTCAGTAGGAAAATTCGGTGGAGAAAAGAGACTGAGTAGCTTGGTTTACGCGGAAGACCAATCAAACTTCAAGACAAGAAGTTTGCACCACTTACGTAGGCCGCAGGCGCCCTCTCGAATAGCGAAAGGTGCCTCACCCTAGACACCTTCTCGAGTGGGTCTTAGCAGCCCAGGCATAATTAGTAAGCGTGGTGGGTTCCGCGCTCCAGATGGAGACTCAGCTGGAAGTTAAAGGGAAGAATGACAAGGAACTTTATGAATTGGAGCTGTAAGTTAACTCTTTGACAGAGAGAGCGAGATGGTGGTGGGGGACAGCCCCCAGTGAAATCAGAGGTGAGAGCACAAAGCAATACAGTAGGCAGACTCCGGTTTTTTGGGGGGGAGATGCTCGAGAACATCCGGGTGGACTCCTGAGGCTCGATCCCGCATTTGCGTATGCCGAGCCTCCTTCCTCATGACCTTTGTCCAGAGTGGAATGCCTCCCGGCTCCCGGCACATGATCAGTGCATGCTCAGTCACGATATCAGTGCCTGCTCAGCCACGTGATCACTGACGGCACAGTCACGTGATCAGCGCCTCTCAGTCACGTGATCACCGTATGATAAACACGTGATCAGTGAACGACCAGCCACGTGATCACTGCATGCGCGGTCAGGTGGTCAGTTCCTGATCAGCCACCTGATCAGTGCGTGCACAGTCCCCTGATCAGCGCCTGTCAGTCACTGATCACTGCCTGATAAACACGTGATCAGTGCCCGAACAGCCACGTCATCAGTGCATGCGCAGTCACGTGATCAGTGCATGATAGCCACGTGATCAGTGCGTGCACAGTCCCATGATCAGCGCCTGTCAGTCACTGATCATTGCCTGATAAACACGTGATCAGTGCATGATGAGCCATGTGATCAGTGCCCGATCAGCCACGTCATCAGTGCATGCGCAGTCACGTCATCAGTGCATGATAGCCACGTGATCAGTGCATGCTCAGTCACGTGATCTGGACTTGATCAGCCACGTGATCAGTGCCTGCAGAGTCACGTGATCAGGGCCTGCTGAGCTGCGTGATTCCTGCCGGCTCATCTGCATGACAATTGCCAGCTGAGCTGCGTGATTCCTGTCGGCTCATCTGCTTGACAATTGCCAGCTGAGCTGCGTGATTCCTGCCTGGTCACGTGCTTGATTATTGCCAGTTGAGCAGCATGATTCGTCACTGCTGAGCTCCATGCTTATTGCCTGCTGATTGCGTGGTTCGTGTCTGCTCAGCTCTTTGAGTATTGCCTCCTGAGGTCCCTGTTCGGTCGCCACCTGCCGGGGACCAGCCCCAACTGATCCAGGGTATTCGAAGGAGAGATGGCCTAGGCGACTATTTATATGCTAATCAGAGATGTCAAGAATAATAGTATGAGGAGAGCTCAGTAGGAAAATTCGGTGGAGAAAAGAGACTGAGTAGCTTGGTTTACGCGGAAGACCAATCAAACTTCAAGACAAGAAGTTTGCACCACTTACGTAGGCCGCAGGCGCCCTCTCGAATAGCGAAAGGTGCCTCACCCTAGACACCTTCTCGAGTGGGTCTTAGCAGCCCAGGCATAATTAGTAAGCGTGGTGGGTTCCGCGCTCCAGATGGAGACTCAGCTGGAAGTTAAAGGGAAGAATGACAAGGAACTTTATGAATTGGAGCTGTAAGTTAACTCTTTGACAGAGAGAGCGAGATGGTGGTGGGGGACAGCCCCCAGTGAAATCAGAGGTGAGAGCACAAAGCAATACAGTAGGCAGACTCCGGTTTTTTTGGGGGGAGATGCTCGAGAACATCCGGGTGGACTCCTGAGGCTCGATCCCGCATTTGCGTATGCCGAGCCTCCTTCCTCATGACCTTTGTCCAGAGTGGAATGCCTCCCCGGCTCCCGGCACATGATCAGTGCATGCTCAGTCACGATATCAGTGCCTGCTCAGCCACGTGATCACTGACGGCACAGTCACGTGATCAGCGCCTCTCAGTCACGTGATCACCGTATGATAAACACGTGATCAGTGAACGACCAGCCACGTGATCACTGCATGCGCGGTCAGGTGGTCAGTTCCTGATCAGCCACCTGATCAGTGCGTGCACAGTCCCCTGATCAGCGCCTGTCAGTCACTGATCACTGCCTGATAAACACGTGATCAGTGCCCGAACAGCCACGTCATCAGTGCATGCGCAGTCACGTGATCAGTGCATGATAGCCACGTGATCAGTGCGTGCACAGTCCCATGATCAGCGCCTGTCAGTCACTGATCATTGCCTGATAAACACGTGATCAGTGCATGATGAGCCATGTGATCAGTGCCCGATCAGCCACGTCATCAGTGCATGCGCAGTCACGTCATCAGTGCATGATAGCCACGTGATCAGTGCATGCTCAGTCACGTGATCTGGACTTGATCAGCCACGTGATCAGTGCCTGCAGAGTCACGTGATCAGGGCCTGCTGAGCTGCGTGATTCCTGCCGGCTCATCTGCATGACAATTGCCATCTGAGCTGCGTGATTCCTGTCGGCTCATCTGCTTGACAATTGCCAGCTGAGCTGCGTGATTCCTGCCTGGTCACGTGCTTGATTATTGCCAGTTGAGCAGCATGATTCGTCACTGCTGAGCTCCATGCTTATTGCCTGCTGATTGCGTGGTTCGTGTCTGCTCAGCTCTTTGAGTATTGCCTCCTGAGGTCCCTGTTCGGTCGCCACCTGCCGGGGACCAGCCCCAACTGATCCAGGGTATTCGAAGGAGAGATGGCCTAGGCGACTATTTATATGCTAATCAGAGATGTCAAGAATAATAGTATGAGGAGAGCTCAGTAGGAAAATTCGGTGGAGAAAAGAGACTGAGTAGCTTGGTTTACGCGGAAGACCAATCAAACTTCAAGACAAGAAGTTTGCACCACTTACGTAGGCCGCAGGCGCCCTCTCGAATAGCGAAAGGTGCCTCACCCTAGACACCTTCTCGAGTGGGTCTTAGCAGCCCAGGCATAATTAGTAAGCGTGGTGGGTTCCGCGCTCCAGATGGAGACTCAGCTGGAAGTTAAAGGGAAGAATGACAAGGAACTTTATGAATTGGAGCTGTAAGTTAACTCTTTGACAGAGAGAGCGAGATGGTGGTGGGGGACAGCCCCCAGTGAAATCAGAGGTGAGAGCACAAAGCAATACAGTAGGCAGACTCCGGTTTTTTTGGGGGGAGATGCTCGAGAACATCCGGGTGGACTCCTGAGGCTCGATCCCGCATTTGCGTATGCCGAGCCTCCTTCCTCATGACCTTTGTCCAGAGTGGAATGCCTCCCCGGCTCCCGGCACATGATCAGTGCATGCTCAGTCACGATATCAGTGCCTGCTCAGCCACGTGATCACTGACGGCACAGTCACGTGATCAGCGCCTCTCAGTCACGTGATCACCCTATGATAAACACGTGATCAGTGAACGACCAGCCACGTGATCACTGCATGCGCGGTCAGGTGGTCAGTTCCTGATCAGCCACCTGATCAGTGCGTGCACAGTCCCCTGATCAGCGCCTGTCAGTCACTGATCACTGCCTGATAAACACGTGATCAGTGCCCGAACAGCCACGTCATCAGTGCATGCGCAGTCACGTGATCAGTGCATGATAGCCACGTGATCAGTGCGTGCACAGTCCCATGATCAGCGCCTGTCAGTCACTGATCATTGCCTGATAAACACGTGATCAGTGCATGATGAGCCATGTGATCAGTGCCCGATCAGCCACGTCATCAGTGCATGCGCAGTCACGTCATCAGTGCATGATAGCCACGTGATCAGTGCATGCTCAGTCACGTGATCTGGACTTGATCAGCCACGTGATCAGTGCCTGCAGAGTCACGTGATCAGGGCCTGCTGAGCTGCGTGATTCCTGCCGGCTCATCTGCATGACAATTGCCATCTGAGCTGCGTGATTCCTGTCGGCTCATCTGCTTGACAATTGCCAGCTGAGCTGCGTGATTCCTGCCTGGTCACGTGCTTGATTATTGCCAGTTGAGCAGCATGATTCGTCACTGCTGAGCTCCATGCTTATTGCCTGCTGATTGCGTGGTTCGTGTCTGCTCAGCTCTTTGAGTATTGCCTCCTGAGGTCCCTGTTCGGTCGCCACCTGCCGGGGACCAGCCCCAACTGATCCAGGGTATTCGAAGGAGAGATGGCCTAGGCGACTATTTATATGCTAATCAGAGATGTCAAGAATAATAGTATGAGGAGAGCTCAGTAGGAAAATTCGGTGGAGAAAAGAGACTGAGTAGCTTGGTTTACGCGGAAGACCAATCAAACTTCAAGACAAGAAGTTTGCACCACTTACGTAGGCCGCAGGCGCCCTCTCGAATAGCGAAAGGTGCCTCACCCTAGACACCTTCTCGAGTGGGTCTTAGCAGCCCAGGCATAATTAGTAAGCGTGGTGGGTTCCGCGCTCCAGATGGAGACTCAGCTGGAAGTTAAAGGGAAGAATGACAAGGAACTTTATGAATTGGAGCTGTAAGTTAACTCTTTGACAGAGAGAGCGAGATGGTGGTGGGGGACAGCCCCCAGTGAAATCAGAGGTGAGAGCACAAAGCAATACAGTAGGCAGACTCCGGTTTTTTTGGGGGGAGATGCTCGAGAATATCCGGGTGGACTCCTGAGGCTCGATCCCGCATTTGCGTATGCCGAGCCTCCTTCCTCATGACCTTTGTCCAGAGTGGAATGCCTCCCCGGCTCCCGGCACATGATCAGTGCATGCTCAGTCACGATATCAGTGCCTGCTCAGCCACGTGATCACTGACGGCACAGTCACGTGATCAGCGCCTCTCAGTCACGTGATCACCGTATGATAAACACGTGATCAGTGAACGACCAGCCACGTGATCACTGCATGCGCGGTCAGGTGGTCAGTTCCTGATCAGCCACCTGATCAGTGCGTGCACAGTCCCCTGATCAGCGCCTGTCAGTCACTGATCACTGCCTGATAAACACGTGATCAGTGCCCGAACAGCCACGTCATCAGTGCATGCGCAGTCACGTGATCAGTGCATGATAGCCACGTGATCAGTGCGTGCACAGTCCCATGATCAGCGCCTGTCAGTCACTGATCATTGCCTGATAAACACGTGATCAGTGCATGATGAGCCATGTGATCAGTGCCCGATCAGCCACGTCATCAGTGCATGCGCAGTCACGTCATCAGTGCATGATAGCCACGTGATCAGTGCATGCTCAGTCACGTGATCTGGACTTGATCAGCCACGTGATCAGTGCCTGCAGAGTCACGTGATCAGGGCCTGCTGAGCTGCGTGATTCCTGCCGGCTCATCTGCATGACAATTGCCATCTGAGCTGCGTGATTCCTGTCGGCTCATCTGCTTGACAATTGCCAGCTGAGCTGCGTGATTCCTGCCTGGTCACGTGCTTGATTATTGCCAGTTGAGCAGCATGATTCGTCACTGCTGAGCTCCATGCTTATTGCCTGCTGATTGCGTGGTTCGTGTCTGCTCAGCTCTTTGAGTATTGCCTCCTGAGGTCCCTGTTCGGTCGCCACCTGCCGGGGACCAGCCCCAACTGATCCAGGGTATTCGAAGGAGAGATGGCCTAGGCGACTATTTATATGCTAATCAGAGATGTCAAGAATAATAGTATGAGGAGAGCTCAGTAGGAAAATTCGGTGGAGAAAAGAGACTGAGTAGCTTGGTTTACGCGGAAGACCAATCAAACTTCAAGACAAGAAGTTTGCACCACTTACGTAGGCCGCAGGCGCCCTCTCGAATAGCGAAAGGTGCCTCACCCTAGACACCTTCTCGAGTGGGTCTTAGCAGCCCAGGCATAATTAGTAAGCGTGGTGGGTTCCGCGCTCCAGATGGAGACTCAGCTGGAAGTTAAAGGGAAGAATGACAAGGAACTTTATGAATTGGAGCTGTAAGTTAACTCTTTGACAGAGAGAGCGAGATGGTGGTGGGGGACAGCCCCCAGTGAAATCAGAGGTGAGAGCACAAAGCAATACAGTAGGCAGACTCCGGTTTTTTTGGGGGGAGATGCTCGAGAATATCCGGGTGGACTCCTGAGGCTCGATCCCGCATTTGCGTATGCCGAGCCTCCTTCCTCATGACCTTTGTCCAGAGTGGAATGCCTCCCCGGCTCCCGGCACATGATCAGTGCATGCTCAGTCACGATATCAGTGCCTGCTCAGCCACGTGATCACTGACGGCACAGTCACGTGATCAGCGCCTCTCAGTCACGTGATCACCGTATGATAAACACGTGATCAGTGAACGACCAGCCACGTGATCACTGCATGCGCGGTCAGGTGGTCAGTTCCTGATCAGCCACCTGATCAGTGCGTGCACAGTCCCCTGATCAGCGCCTGTCAGTCACTGATCACTGCCTGATAAACACGTGATCAGTGCCCGAACAGCCACGTCATCAGTGCATGCGCAGTCACGTGATCAGTGCATGATAGCCACGTGATCAGTGCGTGCACAGTCCCATGATCAGCGCCTGTCAGTCACTGATCATTGCCTGATAAACACGTGATCAGTGCATGATGAGCCATGTGATCAGTGCCCGATCAGCCACGTCATCAGTGCATGCGCAGTCACGTCATCAGTGCATGATAGCCACGTGATCAGTGCATGCTCAGTCACGTGATCTGGACTTGATCAGCCACGTGATCAGTGCCTGCAGAGTCACGTGATCAGGGCCTGCTGAGCTGCGTGATTCCTGCCGGCTCATCTGCATGACAATTGCCAGCTGAGCTGCGTGATTCCTGTCGGCTCATCTGCTTGACAATTGCCAGCTGAGCTGCGTGATTCCTGCCTGGTCACGTGCTTGATTATTGCCAGTTGAGCAGCATGATTCGTCACTGCTGAGCTCCATGCTTATTGCCTGCTGATTGCGTGGTTCGTGTCTGCTCAGCTCTTTGAGTATTGCCTCCTGAGGTCCCTGTTCGGTCGCCACCTGCCGGGGACCAGCCCCAACTGATCCAGGGTATTCGAAGGAGAGATGGCCTAGGCGACTATTTATATGCTAATCAGAGATGTCAAGAATAATAGTATGAGGAGAGCTCAGTAGGAAAATTCGGTGGAGAAAAGAGACTGAGTAGCTTGGTTTACGCGGAAGACCAATCAAACTTCAAGACAAGAAGTTTGCACCACTTACGTAGGCCGCAGGCGCCCTCTCGAATAGCGAAAGGTGCCTCACCCTAGACACCTTCTCGAGTGGGTCTTAGCAGCCCAGGCATAATTAGTAAGCGTGGTGGGTTCCGCGCTCCAGATGGAGACTCAGCTGGAAGTTAAAGGGAAGAATGACAAGGAACTTTATGAATTGGAGCTGTAAGTTAACTCTTTGACAGAGAGAGCGAGATGGTGGTGGGGGACAGCCCCCAGTGAAATCAGAGGTGAGAGCACAAAGCAATACAGTAGGCAGACTCCGGTTTTTTTGGGGGGAGATGCTCGAGAATATCCGGGTGGACTCCTGAGGCTCGATCCCGCATTTGCGTATGCCGAGCCTCCTTCCTCATGACCTTTGTCCAGAGTGGAATGCCTCCCCGGCTCCCGGCACATGATCAGTGCATGCTCAGTCACGATATCAGTGCCTGCTCAGCCACGTGATCACTGACGGCACAGTCACGTGATCAGCGCCTCTCAGTCACGTGATCACCGTATGATAAACACGTGATCAGTGAACGACCAGCCACGTGATCACTGCATGCGCGGTCAGGTGGTCAGTTCCTGATCAGCCACCTGATCAGTGCGTGCACAGTCCCCTGATCAGCGCCTGTCAGTCACTGATCACTGCCTGATAAACACGTGATCAGTGCCCGAACAGCCACGTCATCAGTGCATGCGCAGTCACGTGATCAGTGCATGATAGCCACGTGATCAGTGCGTGCACAGTCCCATGATCAGCGCCTGTCAGTCACTGATCATTGCCTGATAAACACGTGATCAGTGCATGATGAGCCATGTGATCAGTGCCCGATCAGCCACGTCATCAGTGCATGCGCAGTCACGTCATCAGTGCATGATAGCCACGTGATCAGTGCATGCTCAGTCACGTGATCTGGACTTGATCAGCCACGTGATCAGTGCCTGCAGAGTCACGTGATCAGGGCCTGCTGAGCTGCGTGATTCCTGCCGGCTCATCTGCATGACAATTGCCAGCTGAGCTGCGTGATTCCTGTCGGCTCATCTGCTTGACAATTGCCAGCTGAGCTGCGTGATTCCTGCCTGGTCACGTGCTTGATTATTGCCAGTTGAGCAGCATGATTCGTCACTGCTGAGCTCCATGCTTATTGCCTGCTGATTGCGTGGTTCGTGTCTGCTCAGCTCTTTGAGTATTGCCTCCTGAGGTCCCTGTTCGGTCGCCACCTGCCGGGGACCAGCCCCAACTGATCCAGGGTATTCGAAGGAGAGATGGCCTAGGCGACTATTTATATGCTAATCAGAGATGTCAAGAATAATAGTATGAGGAGAGCTCAGTAGGAAAATTCGGTGGAGAAAAGAGACTGAGTAGCTTGGTTTACGCGGAAGACCAATCAAACTTCAAGACAAGAAGTTTGCACCACTTACGTAGGCCGCAGGCGCCCTCTCGAATAGCGAAAGGTGCCTCACCCTAGACACCTTCTCGAGTGGGTCTTAGCAGCCCAGGCATAATTAGTAAGCGTGGTGGGTTCCGCGCTCCAGATGGAGACTCAGCTGGAAGTTAAAGGGAAGAATGACAAGGAACTTTATGAATTGGAGCTGTAAGTTAACTCTTTGACAGAGAGAGCGAGATGGTGGTGGGGGACAGCCCCCAGTGAAATCAGAGGTGAGAGCACAAAGCAATACAGTAGGCAGACTCCGGTTTTTTGGGGGAGATGCTCGAGAATATCCGGGTGGACTCCTGAGGCTCGATCCCGCATTTGCGTATGCCGAGCCTCCTTCCTCATGACCTTTGTCCAGAGTGGAATGCCTCCCCGGCTCCCGGCACATGATCAGTGCATGCTCAGTCACGATATCAGTGCCTGCTCAGCCACGTGATCACTGACGGCACAGTCACGTGATCAGCGCCTCTCAGTCACGTGATCACCGTATGATAAACACGTGATCAGTGAACGACCAGCCACGTGATCACTGCATGCGCGGTCAGGTGGTCAGTTCCTGATCAGCCACCTGATCAGTGCGTGCACAGTCCCCTGATCAGCGCCTGTCAGTCACTGATCACTGCCTGATAAACACGTGATCAGTGCCCGAACAGCCACGTCATCAGTGCATGCGCAGTCACGTGATCAGTGCATGATAGCCACGTGATCAGTGCGTGCACAGTCCCATGATCAGCGCCTGTCAGTCACTGATCATTGCCTGATAAACACGTGATCAGTGCATGATGAGCCATGTGATCAGTGCCCGATCAGCCACGTCATCAGTGCATGCGCAGTCACGTCATCAGTGCATGATAGCCACGTGATCAGTGCATGCTCAGTCACGTGATCTGGACTTGATCAGCCACGTGATCAGTGCCTGCAGAGTCACGTGATCAGGGCCTGCTGAGCTGCGTGATTCCTGCCGGCTCATCTGCATGACAATTGCCAGCTGAGCTGCGTGATTCCTGTCGGCTCATCTGCTTGACAATTGCCAGCTGAGCTGCGTGATTCCTGCCTGGTCACGTGCTTGATTATTGCCAGTTGAGCAGCATGATTCGTCACTGCTGAGCTCCATGCTTATTGCCTGCTGATTGCGTGGTTCGTGTCTGCTCAGCTCTTTGAGTATTGCCTCCTGAGGTCCCTGTTCGGTCGCCACCTGCCGGGGACAGCCCCAACTGATCCAGGGTATTAGAAGGAGAGATGGCCTAGGCGACTATTTATATGCTAATCAGAGATGTCAAGAATAATAGTATGAGGAGAGCTCAGTAGGAAAATTCGGTGGAGAAAAGAGACTGAGTAGCTTGGTTTACGCGGAAGACCAATCAAACTTCAAGACAAGAAGTTTGCACCACTTACGTAGGCCGCAGGCGCCCTCTCGAATAGCGAAAGGTGCCTCACCCTAGACACCTTCTCGAGTGGGTCTTAGCAGCCCAGGCATAATTAGTAAGCGTGGTGGGTTCCGCGCTCCAGATGGAGACTCAGCTGGAAGTTAAAGGGAAGAATGACAAGGAACTTTATGAATTGGAGCTGTAAGTTAACTCTTTGACAGAGAGAGCGAGATGGTGGTGGGGGACAGCCCCCAGTGAAATCAGAGGTGAGAGCACAAAGCAATACAGTAGGCAGACTCCGGTTTTTTTGGGGGGAGATGCTCGAGAATATCCGGGTGGACTCCTGAGGCTCGATCCCGCATTTGCGTATGCCGAGCCTCCTTCCTCATGACCTTTGTCCAGAGTGGAATGCCTCCCCGGCTCCCGGCACATGATCAGTGCATGCTCAGTCACGATATCAGTGCCTGCTCAGCCACGTGATCACTGACGGCACAGTCACGTGATCAGCGCCTCTCAGTCACGTGATCACCGTATGATAAACACGTGATCAGTGAACGACCAGCCACGTGATCACTGCATGCGCGGTCAGGTGGTCAGTTCCTGATCAGCCACCTGATCAGTGCGTGCACAGTCCCCTGATCAGAGCCTGTCAGTCACTGATCACTGCCTGATAAACACGTGATCAGTGCCCGAACAGCCGCGTCATCAGTGCATGCGCAGTCACGTGATCAGTGCATGATAGCCACGTGATCAGTGCGTGCACAGTCCCATGATCAGCGCCTGTCAGTCACTGATCATTGCCTGATAAACACGTGATCAGTGCATGATGAGCCATGTGATCAGTGCCCGATCAGCCACGTCATCAGTGCATGCGCAGTCACGTCATCAGTGCATGATAGCCACGTGATCAGTGCATGCTCAGTCACGTGATCTGGACTTGATCAGCCACGCGATCAGTGCCTGCAGACTCATGTGATCAGGGCCTGCTGAGCTGCGTGATTCCTGCCGGCTCATCTGCATGACAATTGCCAGCTGAGCTGCGTGATTCCTGTCGGCTCATCTGCTTGACAATTGCCAGCTGAGCTGCGTGATTCCTGCCTGGTCACGTGCTTGATTATTGCCAGTTGAGCAGCATGATTCGTCACTGCTGAGCTCCATGCTTATTGCCTGCTGATTGCGTGGTTCGTGTCTGCTCAGCTCTTTGAGTATTGCCTCCTGAGGTCCCTGTTCGGTCGCCACCTGCCGGGGACCAGCCCCAACTGATCCAGGGTATTCGAAGGAGAGATGGCCTAGGCGACTATTTATATGCTAATCAGAGATGTCAAGAATAATAGTATGAGGAGAGCTCAGTAGGAAAATTCGGTGGAGAAAAGAGACTGAGTAGCTTGGTTTACGCGGAAGACCAATCAAACTTCAAGACAAGAAGTTTGCACCACTTACGTAGGCCGCAGGCGCCCTCTCGAATAGCGAAAGGTGCCTCACCCTAGACACCTTCTCGAGTGGGTCTTAGCAGCCCAGGCATAATTAGTAAGCGTGGTGGGTTCCGCGCTCCAGATGGAGACTCAGCTGGAAGTTAAAGGGAAGAATGACAAGGAACTTTATGAATTGGAGCTGTAAGTTAACTCTTTGACAGAGAGAGCGAGATGGTGGTGGGGGACAGCCCCCAGTGAAATCAGAGGTGAGAGCACAAAGCAATACAGTAGGCAGACTCCGGTTTTTTTGGGGGAGATGCTCGAGAATATCCGGGTGGACTCCTGAGGCTCGATCCCGCATTTGCGTATGCCGAGCCTCCTTCCTCATGACCTTTGTCCAGAGTGGAATGCCTCCCCGGCTCCCGGCACATGATCAGTGCATGCTCAGTCACGATATCAGTGCCTGCTCAGCCACGTGATCACTGACGGCACAGTCACGTGATCAGCGCCTCTCAGTCACGTGATCACCGTATGATAAACACGTGATCAGTGAACGACCAGCCACGTGATCACTGCATGCGCGGTCAGGTGGTCAGTTCCTGATCAGCCACCTGATCAGTGCGTGCACAGTCCCCTGATCAGCGCCTGTCAGTCACTGATCACTGCCTGATAAACACGTGATCAGTGCCCGAACAGCCACGTCATCAGTGCATGCGCAGTCACGTGATCAGTGCATGATAGCCACGTGATCAGTGCGTGCACAGTCCCATGATCAGCGCCTGTCAGTCACTGATCATTGCCTGATAAACACGTGATCAGTGCATGATGAGCCATGTGATCAGTGCCCGATCAGCCACGTCATCAGTGCATGCGCAGTCACGTCATCAGTGCATGATAGCCACGTGATCAGTGCATGCTCAGTCACGTGATCTGGACTTGATCAGCCACGTGATCAGTGCCTGCAGAGTCACGTGATCAGGGCCTGCTGAGCTGCGTGATTCCTGCCGGCTCATCTGCATGACAATTGCCAGCTGAGCTGCGTGATTCCTGTCGGCTCATCTGCTTGACAATTGCCAGCTGAGCTGCGTGATTCCTGCCTGGTCACGTGCTTGATTATTGCCAGTTGAGCAGCATGATTCGTCACTGCTGAGCTCCATGCTTATTGCCTGCTGATTGCGTGGTTCGTGTCTGCTCAGCTCTTTGAGTATTGCCTCCTGAGGTCCCTGTTCGGTCGCCACCTGCCGGGGACCAGCCCCAACTGATCCAGGGTATTCGAAGGAGAGATGGCCTAGGCGACTATTTATATGCTAATCAGAGATGTCAAGAATAATAGTATGAGGAGAGCTCAGTAGGAAAATTCGGTGGAGAAAAGAGACTGAGTAGCTTGGTTTACGCGGAAGACCAATCAAACTTCAAGACAAGAAGTTTGCACCACTTACGTAGGCCGCAGGCGCCCTCTCGAATAGCGAAAGGTGCCTCACCCTAGACACCTTCTCGAGTGGGTCTTAGCAGCCCAGGCATAATTAGTAAGCGTGGTGGGTTCCGCGCTCCAGATGGAGACTCAGCTGGAAGTTAAAGGGAAGAATGACAAGGAACTTTATGAATTGGAGCTGTAAGTTAACTCTTTGACAGAGAGAGCGAGATGGTGGTGGGGGACAGCCCCCAGTGAAATCAGAGGTGAGAGCACAAAGCAATACAGTAGGCAGACTCCGGTTTTTGGGGGGAGATGCTCGAGAATATCCGGGTGGACTCCTGAGGCTCGATCCCGCATTTGCGTATGCCGAGCCTCCTTCCTCATGACCTTTGTCCAGAGTGGAATGCCTCCCCGGCTCCCGGCACATGATCAGTGCATGCTCAGTCACGATATCAGTGCCTGCTCAGCCACGTGATCACTGACGGCACAGTCACGTGATCAGCGCCTCTCAGTCACGTGATCACCGTATGATAAACACGTGATCAGTGAACGACCAGCCACGTGATCACTGCATGCGCGGTCAGGTGGTCAGTTCCTGATCAGCCACCTGATCAGTGCGTGCACAGTCCCCTGATCAGCGCCTGTCAGTCACTGATCACTGCCTGATAAACACGTGATCAGTGCCCGAACAGCCACGTCATCAGTGCATGCGCAGTCACGTGATCAGTGCATGATAGCCACGTGATCAGTGCGTGCACAGTCCCATGATCAGCGCCTGTCAGTCACTGATCATTGCCTGATAAACACGTGATCAGTGCATGATGAGCCATGTGATCAGTGCCCGATCAGCCACGTCATCAGTGCATGCGCAGTCACGTCATCAGTGCATGATAGCCACGTGATCAGTGCATGCTCAGTCACGTGATCTGGACTTGATCAGCCACGTGATCAGTGCCTGCAGAGTCACGTGATCAGGGCCTGCTGAGCTGCGTGATTCCTGCCGGCTCATCTGCATGACAATTGCCAGCTGAGCTGCGTGATTCCTGTCGGCTCATCTGCTTGACAATTGCCAGCTGAGCTGCGTGATTCCTGCCTGGTCACGTGCTTGATTATTGCCAGTTGAGCAGCATGATTCGTCACTGCTGAGCTCCATGCTTATTGCCTGCTGATTGCGTGGTTCGTGTCTGCTCAGCTCTTTGAGTATTGCCTCCTGAGGTCCCTGTTCGGTCGCCACCTGCCGGGGACCAGCCCCAACTGATCCAGGGTATTCGAAGGAGAGATGGCCTAGGCGACTATTTATATGCTAATCAGAGATGTCAAGAATAATAGTATGAGGAGAGCTCAGTAGGAAAATTCGGTGGAGAAAAGAGACTGAGTAGCTTGGTTTACGCGGAAGACCAATCAAACTTCAAGACAAGAAGTTTGCACCACTTACGTAGGCCGCAGGCGCCCTCTCGAATAGCGAAAGGTGCCTCACCCTAGACACCTTCTCGAGTGGGTCTTAGCAGCCCAGGCATAATTAGTAAGCGTGGTGGGTTCCGCGCTCCAGATGGAGACTCAGCTGGAAGTTAAAGGGAAGAATGACAAGGAACTTTATGAATTGGAGCTGTAAGTTAACTCTTTGACAGAGAGAGCGAGATGGTGGTGGGGGACAGCCCCCAGTGAAATCAGAGGTGAGAGCACAAAGCAATACAGTAGGCAGACTCCGGTTTTTGGGGGGGAGATGCTCGAGAATATCCGGGTGGACTCCTGAGGCTCGATCCCGCATTTGCGTATGCCGAGCCTCCTTCCTCATGACCTTTGTCCAGAGTGGAATGCCTCCCCGGCTCCCGGCACATGATCAGTGCATGCTCAGTCACGATATCAGTGCCTGCTCAGCCACGTGATCACTGACGGCACAGTCACGTGATCAGCGCCTCTCAGTCACGTGATCACCGTATGATAAACACGTGATCAGTGAACGACCAGCCACGTGATCACTGCATGCGCGGTCAGGTGGTCAGTTCCTGATCAGCCACCTGATCAGTGCGTGCACAGTCCCCTGATCAGCGCCTGTCAGTCACTGATCACTGCCTGATAAACACGTGATCAGTGCCCGAACAGCCACGTCATCAGTGCATGCGCAGTCACGTGATCAGTGCATGATAGCCACGTGATCAGTGCGTGCACAGTCCCATGATCAGCGCCTGTCAGTCACTGATCATTGCCTGATAAACACGTGATCAGTGCATGATGAGCCATGTGATCAGTGCCCGATCAGCCACGTCATCAGTGCATGCGCAGTCACGTCATCAGTGCATGATAGCCACGTGATCAGTGCATGCTCAGTCACGTGATCTGGACTTGATCAGCCACGTGATCAGTGCCTGCAGAGTCACGTGATCAGGGCCTGCTGAGCTGCGTGATTCCTGCCGGCTCATCTGCATGACAATTGCCAGCTGAGCTGCGTGATTCCTGTCGGCTCATCTGCTTGACAATTGCCAGCTGAGCTGCGTGATTCCTGCCTGGTCACGTGCTTGATTATTGCCAGTTGAGCAGCATGATTCGTCACTGCTGAGCTCCATGCTTATTGCCTGCTGATTGCGTGGTTCGTGTCTGCTCAGCTCTTTGAGTATTGCCTCCTGAGGTCCCTGTTCGGTCGCCACCTGCCGGGGACCAGCCCCAACTGATCCAGGGTATTCGAAGGAGAGATGGCCTAGGCGACTATTTATATGCTAATCAGAGATGTCAAGAATAATAGTATGAGGAGAGCTCAGTAGGAAAATTCGGTGGAGAAAAGAGACTGAGTAGCTTGGTTTACGCGGAAGACCAATCAAACTTCAAGACAAGAAGTTTGCACCACTTACGTAGGCCGCAGGCGCCCTCTCGAATAGCGAAAGGTGCCTCACCCTAGACACCTTCTCGAGTGGGTCTTAGCAGCCCAGGCATAATTAGTAAGCGTGGTGGGTTCCGCGCTCCAGATGGAGACTCAGCTGGAAGTTAAAGGGAAGAATGACAAGGAACTTTATGAATTGGAGCTGTAAGTTAACTCTTTGACAGAGAGAGCGAGATGGTGGTGGGGGACAGCCCCCAGTGAAATCAGAGGTGAGAGCACAAAGCAATACAGTAGGCAGACTCCGGTTTTTGGGGGGAGATGCTCGAGAATATCCGGGTGGACTCCTGAGGCTCGATCCCGCATTTGCGTATGCCGAGCCTCCTTCCTCATGACCTTTGTCCAGAGTGGAATGCCTCCCCGGCTCCCGGCACATGATCAGTGCATGCTCAGTCACGATATCAGTGCCTGCTCAGCCACGTGATCACTGACGGCACAGTCACGTGATCAGCGCCTCTCAGTCACGTGATCACCGTATGATAAACACGTGATCAGTGAACGACCAGCCACGTGATCACTGCATGCGCGGTCAGGTGGTCAGTTCCTGATCAGCCACCTGATCAGTGCGTGCACAGTCCCCTGATCAGCGCCTGTCAGTCACTGATCACTGCCTGATAAACACGTGATCAGTGCCCGAACAGCCACGTCATCAGTGCATGCGCAGTCACGTGATCAGTGCATGATAGCCACGTGATCAGTGCGTGCACAGTCCCATGATCAGCGCCTGTCAGTCACTGATCATTGCCTGATAAACACGTGATCAGTGCATGATGAGCCATGTGATCAGTGCCCGATCAGCCACGTCATCAGTGCATGCGCAGTCACGTCATCAGTGCATGATAGCCACGTGATCAGTGCATGCTCAGTCACGTGATCTGGACTTGATCAGCCACGTGATCAGTGCCTGCAGAGTCACGTGATCAGGGCCTGCTGAGCTGCGTGATTCCTGCCGGCTCATCTGCATGACAATTGCCATCTGAGCTGCGTGATTCCTGTCGGCTCATCTGCTTGACAATTGCCAGCTGAGCTGCGTGATTCCTGCCTGGTCACGTGCTTGATTATTGCCAGTTGAGCAGCATGATTCGTCACTGCTGAGCTCCATGCTTATTGCCTGCTGATTGCGTGGTTCGTGTCTGCTCAGCTCTTTGAGTATTGCCTCCTGAGGTCCCTGTTCGGTCGCCACCTGCCGGGGACCAGCCCCAACTGATCCAGGGTATTCGAAGGAGAGATGGCCTAGGCGACTATTTATATGCTAATCAGAGATGTCAAGAATAATAGTATGAGGAGAGCTCAGTAGGAAAATTCGGTGGAGAAAAGAGACTGAGTAGCTTGGTTTACGCGGAAGACCAATCAAACTTCAAGACAAGAAGTTTGCACCACTTACGTAGGCCGCAGGCGCCCTCTCGAATAGCGAAAGGTGCCTCACCCTAGACACCTTCTCGAGTGGGTCTTAGCAGCCCAGGCATAATTAGTAAGCGTGGTGGGTTCCGCGCTCCAGATGGAGACTCAGCTGGAAGTTAAAGGGAAGAATGACAAGGAACTTTATGAATTGGAGCTGTAAGTTAACTCTTTGACAGAGAGAGCGAGATGGTGGTGGGGGACAGCCCCCAGTGAAATCAGAGGTGAGAGCACAAAGCAATACAGTAGGCAGACTCCGGTTTTTGGGGGGAGATGCTCGAGAATATCCGGGTGGACTCCTGAGGCTCGATCCCGCATTTGCGTATGCCGAGCCTCCTTCCTCATGACCTTTGTCCAGAGTGGAATGCCTCCCCGGCTCCCGGCACATGATCAGTGCATGCTCAGTCACGATATCAGTGCCTGCTCAGCCACGTGATCACTGACGGCACAGTCACGTGATCAGCGCCTCTCAGTCACGTGATCACCGTATGATAAACACGTGATCAGTGAACGACCAGCCACGTGATCACTGCATGCGCGGTCAGGTGGTCAGTTCCTGATCAGCCACCTGATCAGTGCGTGCACAGTCCCCTGATCAGCGCCTGTCAGTCACTGATCACTGCCTGATAAACACGTGATCAGTGCCCGAACAGCCACGTCATCAGTGCATGCGCAGTCACGTGATCAGTGCATGATAGCCACGTGATCAGTGCGTGCACAGTCCCATGATCAGCGCCTGTCAGTCACTGATCATTGCCTGATAAACACGTGATCAGTGCATGATGAGCCATGTGATCAGTGCCCGATCAGCCACGTCATCAGTGCATGCGCAGTCACGTCATCAGTGCATGATAGCCACGTGATCAGTGCATGCTCAGTCACGTGATCTGGACTTGATCAGCCACGTGATCAGTGCCTGCAGAGTCACGTGATCAGGGCCTGCTGAGCTGCGTGATTCCTGCCGGCTCATCTGCATGACAATTGCCATCTGAGCTGCGTGATTCCTGTCGGCTCATCTGCTTGACAATTGCCAGCTGAGCTGCGTGATTCCTGCCTGGTCACGTGCTTGATTATTGCCAGTTGAGCAGCATGATTCGTCACTGCTGAGCTCCATGCTTATTGCCTGCTGATTGCGTGGTTCGTGTCTGCTCAGCTCTTTGAGTATTGCCTCCTGAGGTCCCTGTTCGGTCGCCACCTGCCGGGGACCAGCCCCAACTGATCCAGGGTATTCGAAGGAGAGATGGCCTAGGCGACTATTTATATGCTAATCAGAGATGTCAAGAATAATAGTATGAGGAGAGCTCAGTAGGAAAATTCGGTGGAGAAAAGAGACTGAGTAGCTTGGTTTACGCGGAAGACCAATCAAACTTCAAGACAAGAAGTTTGCACCACTTACGTAGGCCGCAGGCGCCCTCTCGAATAGCGAAAGGTGCCTCACCCTAGACACCTTCTCGAGTGGGTCTTAGCAGCCCAGGCATAATTAGTAAGCGTGGTGGGTTCCGCGCTCCAGATGGAGACTCAGCTGGAAGTTAAAGGGAAGAATGACAAGGAACTTTATGAATTGGAGCTGTAAGTTAACTCTTTGACAGAGAGAGCGAGATGGTGGTGGGGGACAGCCCCCAGTGAAATCAGAGGTGAGAGCACAAAGCAATACAGTAGGCAGACTCCGGTTTTTTGGGGGGAGATGCTCGAGAATATCCGGGTGGACTCCTGAGGCTCGATCCCGCATTTGCGTATGCCGAGCCTCCTTCCTCATGACCTTTGTCCAGAGTGGAATGCCTCCCCGGCTCCCGGCACATGATCAGTGCATGCTCAGTCACGATATCAGTGCCTGCTCAGCCACGTGATCACTGACGGCACAGTCACGTGATCAGCGCCTCTCAGTCACGTGATCACCGTATGATAAACACGTGATCAGTGAACGACCAGCCACGTGATCACTGCATGCGCGGTCAGGTGGTCAGTTCCTGATCAGCCACCTGATCAGTGCGTGCACAGTCCCCTGATCAGCGCCTGTCAGTCACTGATCACTGCCTGATAAACACGTGATCAGTGCCCGAACAGCCACGTCATCAGTGCATGCGCAGTCACGTGATCAGTGCATGATAGCCACGTGATCAGTGCGTGCACAGTCCCATGATCAGCGCCTGTCAGTCACTGATCATTGCCTGATAAACACGTGATCAGTGCATGATGAGCCATGTGATCAGTGCCCGATCAGCCACGTCATCAGTGCATGCGCAGTCACGTCATCAGTGCATGATAGCCACGTGATCAGTGCATGCTCAGTCACGTGATCTGGACTTGATCAGCCACGTGATCAGTGCCTGCAGAGTCACGTGATCAGGGCCTGCTGAGCTGCGTGATTCCTGCCGGCTCATCTGCATGACAATTGCCAGCTGAGCTGCGTGATTCCTGTCGGCTCATCTGCTTGACAATTGCCAGCTGAGCTGCGTGATTCCTGCCTGGTCACGTGCTTGATTATTGCCAGTTGAGCAGCATGATTCGTCACTGCTGAGCTCCATGCTTATTGCCTGCTGATTGCGTGGTTCGTGTCTGCTCAGCTCTTTGAGTATTGCCTCCTGAGGTCCCTGTTCGGTCGCCACCTGCCGGGGACCAGCCCCAACTGATCCAGGGTATTCGAAGGAGAGATGGCCTAGGCGACTATTTATATGCTAATCAGAGATGTCAAGAATAATAGTATGAGGAGAGCTCAGTAGGAAAATTCGGTGGAGAAAAGAGACTGAGTAGCTTGGTTTACGCGGAAGACCAATCAAACTTCAAGACAAGAAGTTTGCACCACTTACGTAGGCCGCAGGCGCCCTCTCGAATAGCGAAAGGTGCCTCACCCTAGACACCTTCTCGAGTGGGTCTTAGCAGCCCAGGCATAATTAGTAAGCGTGGTGGGTTCCGCGCTCCAGATGGAGACTCAGCTGGAAGTTAAAGGGAAGAATGACAAGGAACTTTATGAATTGGAGCTGTAAGTTAACTCTTTGACAGAGAGAGCGAGATGGTGGTGGGGGACAGCCCCCAGTGAAATCAGAGGTGAGAGCACAAAGCAATACAGTAGGCAGACTCCGGTTTTTTTGGGGGGAGATGCTCGAGAATATCCGGGTGGACTCCTGAGGCTCGATCCCGCATTTGCGTATGCCGAGCCTCCTTCCTCATGACCTTTGTCCAGAGTGGAATGCCTCCCCGGCTCCCGGCACATGATCAGTGCATGCTCAGTCACGATATCAGTGCCTGCTCAGCCACGTGATCACTGACGGCACAGTCACGTGATCAGCGCCTCTCAGTCACGTGATCACCGTATGATAAACACGTGATCAGTGAACGACCAGCCACGTGATCACTGCATGCGCGGTCAGGTGGTCAGTTCCTGATCAGCCACCTGATCAGTGCGTGCACAGTCCCCTGATCAGCGCCTGTCAGTCACTGATCACTGCCTGATAAACACGTGATCAGTGCCCGAACAGCCACGTCATCAGTGCATGCGCAGTCACGTGATCAGTGCATGATAGCCACGTGATCAGTGCGTGCACAGTCCCATGATCAGCGCCTGTCAGTCACTGATCATTGCCTGATAAACACGTGATCAGTGCATGATGAGCCATGTGATCAGTGCCCGATCAGCCACGTCATCAGTGCATGCGCAGTCACGTCATCAGTGCATGATAGCCACGTGATCAGTGCATGCTCAGTCACGTGATCTGGACTTGATCAGCCACGTGATCAGTGCCTGCAGAGTCACGTGATCAGGGCCTGCTGAGCTGCGTGATTCCTGCCGGCTCATCTGCATGACAATTGCCAGCTGAGCTGCGTGATTCCTGTCGGCTCATCTGCTTGACAATTGCCAGCTGAGCTGCGTGATTCCTGCCTGGTCACGTGCTTGATTATTGCCAGTTGAGCAGCATGATTCGTCACTGCTGAGCTCCATGCTTATTGCCTGCTGATTGCGTGGTTCGTGTCTGCTCAGCTCTTTGAGTATTGCCTCCTGAGGTCCCTGTTCGGTCGCCACCTGCCGGGGACCAGCCCCAACTGATCCAGGGTATTCGAAGGAGAGATGGCCTAGGCGACTATTTATATGCTAATCAGAGATGTCAAGAATAATAGTATGAGGAGAGCTCAGTAGGAAAATTCGGTGGAGAAAAGAGACTGAGTAGCTTGGTTTACGCGGAAGACCAATCAAACTTCAAGACAAGAAGTTTGCACCACTTACGTAGGCCGCAGGCGCCCTCTCGAATAGCGAAAGGTGCCTCACCCTAGACACCTTCTCGAGTGGGTCTTAGCAGCCCAGGCATAATTAGTAAGCGTGGTGGGTTCCGCGCTCCAGATGGAGACTCAGCTGGAAGTTAAAGGGAAGAATGACAAGGAACTTTATGAATTGGAGCTGTAAGTTAACTCTTTGACAGAGAGAGCGAGATGGTGGTGGGGGACAGCCCCCAGTGAAATCAGAGGTGAGAGCACAAAGCAATACAGTAGGCAGACTCCGGTTTTTTTGGGGGGGAGATGCTCGAGAATATCCGGGTGGACTCCTGAGGCTCGATCCCGCATTTGCGTATGCCGAGCCTCCTTCCTCATGACCTTTGTCCAGAGTGGAATGCCTCCCCGGCTCCCGGCACATGATCAGTGCATGCTCAGTCACGATATCAGTGCCTGCTCAGCCACGTGATCACTGACGGCACAGTCACGTGATCAGCGCCTCTCAGTCACGTGATCACCGTATGATAAACACGTGATCAGTGAACGACCAGCCACGTGATCACTGCATGCGCGGTCAGGTGGTCAGTTCCTGATCAGCCACCTGATCAGTGCGTGCACAGTCCCCTGATCAGCGCCTGTCAGTCACTGATCACTGCCTGATAAACACGTGATCAGTGCCCGAACAGCCACGTCATCAGTGCATGCGCAGTCACGTGATCAGTGCATGATAGCCACGTGATCAGTGCGTGCACAGTCCCATGATCAGCGCCTGTCAGTCACTGATCATTGCCTGATAAACACGTGATCAGTGCATGATGAGCCATGTGATCAGTGCCCGATCAGCCACGTCATCAGTGCATGCGCAGTCACGTCATCAGTGCATGATAGCCACGTGATCAGTGCATGCTCAGTCACGTGATCTGGACTTGATCAGCCACGTGATCAGTGCCTGCAGAGTCACGTGATCAGGGCCTGCTGAGCTGCGTGATTCCTGCCGGCTCATCTGCATGACAATTGCCATCTGAGCTGCGTGATTCCTGTCGGCTCATCTGCTTGACAATTGCCAGCTGAGCTGCGTGATTCCTGCCTGGTCACGTGCTTGATTATTGCCAGTTGAGCAGCATGATTCGTCACTGCTGAGCTCCATGCTTATTGCCTGCTGATTGCGTGGTTCGTGTCTGCTCAGCTCTTTGAGTATTGCCTCCTGAGGTCCCTGTTCGGTCGCCACCTGCCGGGGACCAGCCCCAACTGATCCAGGGTATTCGAAGGAGAGATGGCCTAGGCGACTATTTATATGCTAATCAGAGATGTCAAGAATAATAGTATGAGGAGAGCTCAGTAGGAAAATTCGGTGGAGAAAAGAGACTGAGTAGCTTGGTTTACGCGGAAGACCAATCAAACTTCAAGACAAGAAGTTTGCACCACTTACGTAGGCCGCAGGCGCCCTCTCGAATAGCGAAAGGTGCCTCACCCTAGACACCTTCTCGAGTGGGTCTTAGCAGCCCAGGCATAATTAGTAAGCGTGGTGGGTTCCGCGCTCCAGATGGAGACTCAGCTGGAAGTTAAAGGGAAGAATGACAAGGAACTTTATGAATTGGAGCTGTAAGTTAACTCTTTGACAGAGAGAGCGAGATGGTGGTGGGGGACAGCCCCCAGTGAAATCAGAGGTGAGAGCACAAAGCAATACAGTAGGCAGACTCCGGTTTTTGGGGGGAGATGCTCGAGAATATCCGGGTGGACTCCTGAGGCTCGATCCCGCATTTGCGTATGCCGAGCCTCCTTCCTCATGACCTTTGTCCAGAGTGGAATGCCTCCCCGGCTCCCGGCACATGATCAGTGCATGCTCAGTCACGATATCAGTGCCTGCTCAGCCACGTGATCACTGACGGCACAGTCACGTGATCAGCGCCTCTCAGTCACGTGATCACCGTATGATAAACACGTGATCAGTGAACGACCAGCCACGTGATCACTGCATGCGCGGTCAGGTGGTCAGTTCCTGATCAGCCACCTGATCAGTGCGTGCACAGTCCCCTGATCAGCGCCTGTCAGTCACTGATCACTGCCTGATAAACACGTGATCAGTGCCCGAACAGCCACGTCATCAGTGCATGCGCAGTCACGTGATCAGTGCATGATAGCCACGTGATCAGTGCGTGCACAGTCCCATGATCAGCGCCTGTCAGTCACTGATCATTGCCTGATAAACACGTGATCAGTGCATGATGAGCCATGTGATCAGTGCCCGATCAGCCACGTCATCAGTGCATGCGCAGTCACGTCATCAGTGCATGATAGCCACGTGATCAGTGCATGCTCAGTCACGTGATCTGGACTTGATCAGCCACGTGATCAGTGCCTGCAGAGTCACGTGATCAGGGCCTGCTGAGCTGCGTGATTCCTGCCGGCTCATCTGCATGACAATTGCCATCTGAGCTGCGTGATTCCTGTCGGCTCATCTGCTTGACAATTGCCAGCTGAGCTGCGTGATTCCTGCCTGGTCACGTGCTTGATTATTGCCAGTTGAGCAGCATGATTCGTCACTGCTGAGCTCCATGCTTATTGCCTGCTGATTGCGTGGTTCGTGTCTGCTCAGCTCTTTGAGTATTGCCTCCTGAGGTCCCTGTTCGGTCGCCACCTGCCGGGGACCAGCCCCAACTGATCCAGGGTATTCGAAGGAGAGATGGCCTAGGCGACTATTTATATGCTAATCAGAGATGTCAAGAATAATAGTATGAGGAGAGCTCAGTAGGAAAATTCGGTGGAGAAAAGAGACTGAGTAGCTTGGTTTACGCGGAAGACCAATCAAACTTCAAGACAAGAAGTTTGCACCACTTACGTAGGCCGCAGGCGCCCTCTCGAATAGCGAAAGGTGCCTCACCCTAGACACCTTCTCGAGTGGGTCTTAGCAGCCCAGGCATAATTAGTAAGCGTGGTGGGTTCCGCGCTCCAGATGGAGACTCAGCTGGAAGTTAAAGGGAAGAATGACAAGGAACTTTATGAATTGGAGCTGTAAGTTAACTCTTTGACAGAGAGAGCGAGATGGTGGTGGGGGACAGCCCCCAGTGAAATCAGAGGTGAGAGCACAAAGCAATACAGTAGGCAGACTCCGGTTTTTTGGGGGGAGATGCTCGAGAATATCCGGGTGGACTCCTGAGGCTCGATCCCGCATTTGCGTATGCCGAGCCTCCTTCCTCATGACCTTTGTCCAGAGTGGAATGCCTCCCCGGCTCCCGGCACATGATCAGTGCATGCTCAGTCACGATATCAGTGCCTGCTCAGCCACGTGATCACTGACGGCACAGTCACGTGATCAGCGCCTCTCAGTCACGTGATCACCGTATGATAAACACGTGATCAGTGAACGACCAGCCACGTGATCACTGCATGCGCGGTCAGGTGGTCAGTTCCTGATCAGCCACCTGATCAGTGCGTGCACAGTCCCCTGATCAGCGCCTGTCAGTCACTGATCACTGCCTGATAAACACGTGATCAGTGCCCGAACAGCCACGTCATCAGTGCATGCGCAGTCACGTGATCAGTGCATGATAGCCACGTGATCAGTGCGTGCACAGTCCCATGATCAGCGCCTGTCAGTCACTGATCATTGCCTGATAAACACGTGATCAGTGCATGATGAGCCATGTGATCAGTGCCCGATCAGCCACGTCATCAGTGCATGCGCAGTCACGTCATCAGTGCATGATAGCCACGTGATCAGTGCATGCTCAGTCACGTGATCTGGACTTGATCAGCCACGTGATCAGTGCCTGCAGAGTCACGTGATCAGGGCCTGCTGAGCTGCGTGATTCCTGCCGGCTCATCTGCATGACAATTGCCAGCTGAGCTGCGTGATTCCTGTCGGCTCATCTGCTTGACAATTGCCAGCTGAGCTGCGTGATTCCTGCCTGGTCACGTGCTTGATTATTGCCAGTTGAGCAGCATGATTCGTCACTGCTGAGCTCCATGCTTATTGCCTGCTGATTGCGTGGTTCGTGTCTGCTCAGCTCTTTGAGTATTGCCTCCTGAGGTCCCTGTTCGGTCGCCACCTGCCGGGGACCAGCCCCAACTGATCCAGGGTATTCGAAGGAGAGATGGCCTAGGCGACTATTTATATGCTAATCAGAGATGTCAAGAATAATAGTATGAGGAGAGCTCAGTAGGAAAATTCGGTGGAGAAAAGAGACTGAGTAGCTTGGTTTACGCGGAAGACCAATCAAACTTCAAGACAAGAAGTTTGCACCACTTACGTAGGCCGCAGGCGCCCTCTCGAATAGCGAAAGGTGCCTCACCCTAGACACCTTCTCGAGTGGGTCTTAGCAGCCCAGGCATAATTAGTAAGCGTGGTGGGTTCCGCGCTCCAGATGGAGACTCAGCTGGAAGTTAAAGGGAAGAATGACAAGGAACTTTATGAATTGGAGCTGTAAGTTAACTCTTTGACAGAGAGAGCGAGATGGTGGTGGGGGACAGCCCCCAGTGAAATCAGAGGTGAGAGCACAAAGCAATACAGTAGGCAGACTCCGGTTTTTTTGGGGGGAGATGCTCGAGAATATCCGGGTGGACTCCTGAGGCTCGATCCCGCATTTGCGTATGCCGAGCCTCCTTCCTCATGACCTTTGTCCAGAGTGGAATGCCTCCCCGGCTCCCGGCACATGATCAGTGCATGCTCAGTCACGATATCAGTGCCTGCTCAGCCACGTGATCACTGACGGCACAGTCACGTGATCAGCGCCTCTCAGTCACGTGATCACCGTATGATAAACACGTGATCAGTGAACGACCAGCCACGTGATCACTGCATGCGCGGTCAGGTGGTCAGTTCCTGATCAGCCACCTGATCAGTGCGTGCACAGTCCCCTGATCAGCGCCTGTCAGTCACTGATCACTGCCTGATAAACACGTGATCAGTGCCCGAACAGCCACGTCATCAGTGCATGCGCAGTCACGTGATCAGTGCATGATAGCCACGTGATCAGTGCGTGCACAGTCCCATGATCAGCGCCTGTCAGTCACTGATCATTGCCTGATAAACACGTGATCAGTGCATGATGAGCCATGTGATCAGTGCCCGATCAGCCACGTCATCAGTGCATGCGCAGTCACGTCATCAGTGCATGATAGCCACGTGATCAGTGCATGCTCAGTCACGTGATCTGGACTTGATCAGCCACGTGATCAGTGCCTGCAGAGTCACGTGATCAGGGCCTGCTGAGCTGCGTGATTCCTGCCGGCTCATCTGCATGACAATTGCCAGCTGAGCTGCGTGATTCCTGTCGGCTCATCTGCTTGACAATTGCCAGCTGAGCTGCGTGATTCCTGCCTGGTCACGTGCTTGATTATTGCCAGTTGAGCAGCATGATTCGTCACTGCTGAGCTCCATGCTTATTGCCTGCTGATTGCGTGGTTCGTGTCTGCTCAGCTCTTTGAGTATTGCCTCCTGAGGTCCCTGTTCGGTCGCCACCTGCCGGGGACCAGCCCCAACTGATCCAGGGTATTCGAAGGAGAGATGGCCTAGGCGACTATTTATATGCTAATCAGAGATGTCAAGAATAATAGTATGAGGAGAGCTCAGTAGGAAAATTCGGTGGAGAAAAGAGACTGAGTAGCTTGGTTTACGCGGAAGACCAATCAAACTTCAAGACAAGAAGTTTGCACCACTTACGTAGGCCGCAGGCGCCCTCTCGAATAGCGAAAGGTGCCTCACCCTAGACACCTTCTCGAGTGGGTCTTAGCAGCCCAGGCATAATTAGTAAGCGTGGTGGGTTCCGCGCTCCAGATGGAGACTCAGCTGGAAGTTAAAGGGAAGAATGACAAGGAACTTTATGAATTGGAGCTGTAAGTTAACTCTTTGACAGAGAGAGCGAGATGGTGGTGGGGGACAGCCCCCAGTGAAATCAGAGGTGAGAGCACAAAGCAATACAGTAGGCAGACTCCGGTTTTTTGGGGGGAGATGCTCGAGAATATCCGGGTGGACTCCTGAGGCTCGATCCCGCATTTGCGTATGCCGAGCCTCCTTCCTCATGACCTTTGTCCAGAGTGGAATGCCTCCCCGGCTCCCGGCACATGATCAGTGCATGCTCAGTCACGATATCAGTGCCTGCTCAGCCACGTGATCACTGACGGCACAGTCACGTGATCAGCGCCTCTCAGTCACGTGATCACCGTATGATAAACACGTGATCAGTGAACGACCAGCCACGTGATCACTGCATGCGCGGTCAGGTGGTCAGTTCCTGATCAGCCACCTGATCAGTGCGTGCACAGTCCCCTGATCAGCGCCTGTCAGTCACTGATCACTGCCTGATAAACACGTGATCAGTGCCCGAACAGCCACGTCATCAGTGCATGCGCAGTCACGTGATCAGTGCATGATAGCCACGTGATCAGTGCGTGCACAGTCCCATGATCAGCGCCTGTCAGTCACTGATCATTGCCTGATAAACACGTGATCAGTGCATGATGAGCCATGTGATCAGTGCCCGATCAGCCACGTCATCAGTGCATGCGCAGTCACGTCATCAGTGCATGATAGCCACGTGATCAGTGCATGCTCAGTCACGTGATCTGGACTTGATCAGCCACGTGATCAGTGCCTGCAGAGTCACGTGATCAGGGCCTGCTGAGCTGCGTGATTCCTGCCGGCTCATCTGCATGACAATTGCCAGCTGAGCTGCGTGATTCCTGTCGGCTCATCTGCTTGACAATTGCCAGCTGAGCTGCGTGATTCCTGCCTGGTCACGTGCTTGATTATTGCCAGTTGAGCAGCATGATTCGTCACTGCTGAGCTCCATGCTTATTGCCTGCTGATTGCGTGGTTCGTGTCTGCTCAGCTCTTTGAGTATTGCCTCCTGAGGTCCCTGTTCGGTCGCCACCTGCCGGGGACCAGCCCCAACTGATCCAGGGTATTCGAAGGAGAGATGGCCTAGGCGACTATTTATATGCTAATCAGAGATGTCAAGAATAATAGTATGAGGAGAGCTCAGTAGGAAAATTCGGTGGAGAAAAGAGACTGAGTAGCTTGGTTTACGCGGAAGACCAATCAAACTTCAAGACAAGAAGTTTGCACCACTTACGTAGGCCGCAGGCGCCCTCTCGAATAGCGAAAGGTGCCTCACCCTAGACACCTTCTCGAGTGGGTCTTAGCAGCCCAGGCATAATTAGTAAGCGTGGTGGGTTCCGCGCTCCAGATGGAGACTCAGCTGGAAGTTAAAGGGAAGAATGACAAGGAACTTTATGAATTGGAGCTGTAAGTTAACTCTTTGACAGAGAGAGCGAGATGGTGGTGGGGGACAGCCCCCAGTGAAATCAGAGGTGAGAGCACAAAGCAATACAGTAGGCAGACTCCGGTTTTTTGGGGGGAGATGCTCGAGAATATCCGGGTGGACTCCTGAGGCTCGATCCCGCATTTGCGTATGCCGAGCCTCCTTCCTCATGACCTTTGTCCAGAGTGGAATGCCTCCCCGGCTCCCGGCACATGATCAGTGCATGCTCAGTCACGATATCAGTGCCTGCTCAGCCACGTGATCACTGACGGCACAGTCACGTGATCAGCGCCTCTCAGTCACGTGATCACCGTATGATAAACACGTGATCAGTGAACGACCAGCCACGTGATCACTGCATGCGCGGTCAGGTGGTCAGTTCCTGATCAGCCACCTGATCAGTGCGTGCACAGTCCCCTGATCAGCGCCTGTCAGTCACTGATCACTGCCTGATAAACACGTGATCAGTGCCCGAACAGCCACGTCATCAGTGCATGCGCAGTCACGTGATCAGTGCATGATAGCCACGTGATCAGTGCGTGCACAGTCCCATGATCAGCGCCTGTCAGTCACTGATCATTGCCTGATAAACACGTGATCAGTGCATGATGAGCCATGTGATCAGTGCCCGATCAGCCACGTCATCAGTGCATGCGCAGTCACGTCATCAGTGCATGATAGCCACGTGATCAGTGCATGCTCAGTCACGTGATCTGGACTTGATCAGCCACGTGATCAGTGCCTGCAGAGTCACGTGATCAGGGCCTGCTGAGCTGCGTGATTCCTGCCGGCTCATCTGCATGACAATTGCCATCTGAGCTGCGTGATTCCTGTCGGCTCATCTGCTTGACAATTGCCAGCTGAGCTGCGTGATTCCTGCCTGGTCACGTGCTTGATTATTGCCAGTTGAGCAGCATGATTCGTCACTGCTGAGCTCCATGCTTATTGCCTGCTGATTGCGTGGTTCGTGTCTGCTCAGCTCTTTGAGTATTGCCTCCTGAGGTCCCTGTTCGGTCGCCACCTGCCGGGGACCAGCCCCAACTGATCCAGGGTATTCGAAGGAGAGATGGCCTAGGCGACTATTTATATGCTAATCAGAGATGTCAAGAATAATAGTATGAGGAGAGCTCAGTAGGAAAATTCGGTGGAGAAAAGAGACTGAGTAGCTTGGTTTACGCGGAAGACCAATCAAACTTCAAGACAAGAAGTTTGCACCACTTACGTAGGCCGCAGGCGCCCTCTCGAATAGCGAAAGGTGCCTCACCCTAGACACCTTCTCGAGTGGGTCTTAGCAGCCCAGGCATAATTAGTAAGCGTGGTGGGTTCCGCGCTCCAGATGGAGACTCAGCTGGAAGTTAAAGGGAAGAATGACAAGGAACTTTATGAATTGGAGCTGTAAGTTAACTCTTTGACAGAGAGAGCGAGATGGTGGTGGGGGACAGCCCCCAGTGAAATCAGAGGTGAGAGCACAAAGCAATACAGTAGGCAGACTCCGGTTTTTTTGGGGGGAGATGCTCGAGAATATCCGGGTGGACTCCTGAGGCTCGATCCCGCATTTGCGTATGCCGAGCCTCCTTCCTCATGACCTTTGTCCAGAGTGGAATGCCTCCCCGGCTCCCGGCACATGATCAGTGCATGCTCAGTCACGATATCAGTGCCTGCTCAGCCACGTGATCACTGACGGCACAGTCACGTGATCAGCGCCTCTCAGTCACGTGATCACCGTATGATAAACACGTGATCAGTGAACGACCAGCCACGTGATCACTGCATGCGCGGTCAGGTGGTCAGTTCCTGATCAGCCACCTGATCAGTGCGTGCACAGTCCCCTGATCAGCGCCTGTCAGTCACTGATCACTGCCTGATAAACACGTGATCAGTGCCCGAACAGCCACGTCATCAGTGCATGCGCAGTCACGTGATCAGTGCATGATAGCCACGTGATCAGTGCGTGCACAGTCCCATGATCAGCGCCTGTCAGTCACTGATCATTGCCTGATAAACACGTGATCAGTGCATGATGAGCCATGTGATCAGTGCCCGATCAGCCACGTCATCAGTGCATGCGCAGTCACGTCATCAGTGCATGATAGCCACGTGATCAGTGCATGCTCAGTCACGTGATCTGGACTTGATCAGCCACGTGATCAGTGCCTGCAGAGTCACGTGATCAGGGCCTGCTGAGCTGCGTGATTCCTGCCGGCTCATCTGCATGACAATTGCCATCTGAGCTGCGTGATTCCTGTCGGCTCATCTGCTTGACAATTGCCAGCTGAGCTGCGTGATTCCTGCCTGGTCACGTGCTTGATTATTGCCAGTTGAGCAGCATGATTCGTCACTGCTGAGCTCCATGCTTATTGCCTGCTGATTGCGTGGTTCGTGTCTGCTCAGCTCTTTGAGTATTGCCTCCTGAGGTCCCTGTTCGGTCGCCACCTGCCGGGGACCAGCCCCAACTGATCCAGGGTATTCGAAGGAGAGATGGCCTAGGCGACTATTTATATGCTAATCAGAGATGTCAAGAATAATAGTATGAGGAGAGCTCAGTAGGAAAATTCGGTGGAGAAAAGAGACTGAGTAGCTTGGTTTACGCGGAAGACCAATCAAACTTCAAGACAAGAAGTTTGCACCACTTACGTAGGCCGCAGGCGCCCTCTCGAATAGCGAAAGGTGCCTCACCCTAGACACCTTCTCGAGTGGGTCTTAGCAGCCCAGGCATAATTAGTAAGCGTGGTGGGTTCCGCGCTCCAGATGGAGACTCAGCTGGAAGTTAAAGGGAAGAATGACAAGGAACTTTATGAATTGGAGCTGTAAGTTAACTCTTTGACAGAGAGAGCGAGATGGTGGTGGGGGACAGCCCCCAGTGAAATCAGAGGTGAGAGCACAAAGCAATACAGTAGGCAGACTCCGGTTTTTTGGGGGAGATGCTCGAGAATATCCGGGTGGACTCCTGAGGCTCGATCCCGCATTTGCGTATGCCGAGCCTCCTTCCTCATGACCTTTGTCCAGAGTGGAATGCCTCCCCGGCTCCCGGCACATGATCAGTGCATGCTCAGTCACGATATCAGTGCCTGCTCAGCCACGTGATCACTGACGGCACAGTCACGTGATCAGCGCCTCTCAGTCACGTGATCACCGTATGATAAACACGTGATCAGTGATCACGCACAGGTGGTCAGTTCCTGATCAGCCACCTGATCAGTGCGTGCACAGTCCCCTGATCAGCGCCTGTCAGTCACTGATCACTGCCTGATAAACACGTGATCAGTCACGTCATCAGTGCATGCAGTCAGATCAGTGCATGATAGCCACGTGATCAGTGCGTGCACAGTCCCATGATCAGCGCCTGTCAGTCACTGATCATTGCCTGATAAACACGTGATCAGTGCATGATGAGCCATGTGATCAGTGCCCGATCAGCCACGTCATCAGTGCATGCGCAGTCACGTCATCAGTGCATGATAGCCACGTGATCAGTGCATGCTCAGTCACGTGATCTGGACTTGATCAGCCACGTGATCAGTGCCTGCAGAGTCACGTGATCAGGGCCTGCTGAGCTGCGTGATTCCTGCCGGCTCATCTGCATGACAATTGCTGAGCTGCGTGATTCCTGTCGGCTCATCTGCTTGACAATTGCCAGCTGAGCTGCGTGATTCCTGCCTGGTCACGTGCTTGATTATTGCCAGTTGAGCAGCATGATTCGTCACTGCTGAGCTCCATGCTTATTGCCTGCTGATTGCGTGGTTCGTGTCTGCTCAGCTCTTTGAGTATTGCCTCCTGAGGTCCCTGTTCGGTCGCCACCTGCCGGGGACCAGCCCCAACTGATCCAGGGTATTCGAAGGAGAGATGGCCTAGGCGACTATTTATATGCTAATCAGAGATGTCAAGAATAATAGTATGAGGAGAGCTCAGTAGGAAAATTCGGTGGAGAAAAGAGACTGAGTAGCTTGGTTTACGCGGAAGACCAATCAAACTTCAAGACAAGAAGTTTGCACCACTTACGTAGGCCGCAGGCGCCCTCTCGAATAGCGAAAGGTGCCTCACCCTAGACACCTTCTCGAGTGGGTCTTAGCAGCCCAGGCATAATTAGTAAGCGTGGTGGGTTCCGCGCTCCAGATGGAGACTCAGCTGGAAGTTAAAGGGAAGAATGACAAGGAACTTTATGAATTGGAGCTGTAAGTTAACTCTTTGACAGAGAGAGCGAGATGGTGGTGGGGGACAGCCCCCAGTGAAATCAGAGGTGAGAGCACAAAGCAATACAGTAGGCAGACTCCGGTTTTTTTGGGGGGAGATGCTCGAGAATATCCGGGTGGACTCCTGAGGCTCGATCCCGCATTTGCGTATGCCGAGCCTCCTTCCTCATGACCTTTGTCCAGAGTGGAATGCCTCCCCGGCTCCCGGCACATGATCAGTGCATGCTCAGTCACGATATCAGTGCCTGCTCAGCCACGTGATCACTGACGGCACAGTCACGTGATCAGCGCCTCTCAGTCACGTGATCACCGTATGATAAACACGTGATCAGTGAACGACCAGCCACGTGATCACTGCATGCGCGGTCAGGTGGTCAGTTCCTGATCAGCCACCTGATCAGTGCGTGCACAGTCCCCTGATCAGCGCCTGTCAGTCACTGATCACTGCCTGATAAACACGTGATCAGTGCCCGAACAGCCACGTCATCAGTGCATGCGCAGTCACGTGATCAGTGCATGATAGCCACGTGATCAGTGCGTGCACAGTCCCATGATCAGCGCCTGTCAGTCACTGATCATTGCCTGATAAACACGTGATCAGTGCATGATGAGCCATGTGATCAGTGCCCGATGCAGCCACGTCATCAGTGCATGCGCAGTCACGTCATCAGTGCATGATAGCCACGTGATCAGTGCATGCTCAGTCACGTGATCTGGACTTGATCAGCCACGTGATCAGTGCCTGCAGAGTCACGTGATCAGGGCCTGCTGAGCTGCGTGATTCCTGCCGGCTCATCTGCATGACAATTGCCACCATCTGAGCTGCGTGATTCCTGTCGGCTCATCTGCTTGACAATTGCCTGAGCTGAGCTGCGTGATTCCGTGCCTGGTCATTGCCAGTGCTTGATTATTGCCAGTTGAGCAGCATGATTCGTCACTGCTGAGCTCCATGCTTATTGCCTGCTGATTGCGTGGTTCGTGTCTGCTCAGCTCTTTGAGTATTGCCTCCTGAGGTCCCTGTTCGGTCGCCACCTGCCGGGGACCAGCCCCAACTGATCCAGGGTATTCGAAGGAGAGATGGCCTAGGCGACTATTTATATGCTAATCAGAGATGTCAAGAATAATAGTATGAGGAGAGCTCAGTAGGAAAATTCGGTGGAGAAAAGAGACTGAGTAGCTTGGTTTACGCGGAAGACCAATCAAACTTCAAGACAAGAAGTTTGCACCACTTACGTAGGCCGCAGGCGCCCTCTCGAATAGCGAAAGGTGCCTCACCCTAGACACCTTCTCGAGTGGGTCTTAGCAGCCCAGGCATAATTAGTAAGCGTGGTGGGTTCCGCGCTCCAGATGGAGACTCAGCTGGAAGTTAAAGGGAAGAATGACAAGGAACTTTATGAATTGGAGCTGTAAGTTAACTCTTTGACAGAGAGAGCGAGATGGTGGTGGGGGACAGCCCCCAGTGAAATCAGAGGTGAGAGCACAAAGCAATACAGTAGGCAGACTCCGGTTTTTTTGGGGGGAGATGCTCGAGAATATCCGGGTGGACTCCTGAGGCTCGATCCCGCATTTGCGTATGCCGAGCCTCCTTCCTCATGACCTTTGTCCAGAGTGGAATGCCTCCCCGGCTCCCGGCACATGATCAGTGCATGCTCAGTCACGATATCAGTGCCTGCTCAGCCACGTGATCACTGACGGCACAGTCACGTGATCAGCGCCTCTCAGTCACGTGATCACCGTATGATAAACACGTGATCAGTGAACGACCAGCCACGTGATCACTGCATGCGCGGTCAGGTGGTCAGTTCCTGATCAGCCACCTGATCAGTGCGTGCACAGTCCCCTGATCAGCGCCTGTCAGTCACTGATCACTGCCTGATAAACACGTGATCAGTGCCCGAACAGCCACGTCATCAGTGCATGCGCAGTCACGTGATCAGTGCATGATAGCCACGTGATCAGTGCGTGCACAGTCCCATGATCAGCGCCTGTCAGTCACTGATCATTGCCTGATAAACACGTGATCAGTGCATGATGAGCCATGTGATCAGTGCCCGATCAGCCACGTCATCAGTGCATGCGCAGTCACGTCATCAGTGCATGATAGCCACGTGATCAGTGCATGCTCAGTCACGTGATCTGGACTTGATCAGCCACGTGATCAGTGCCTGCAGAGTCACGTGATCAGGGCCTGCTGAGCTGCGTGATTCCTGCCGGCTCATCTGCATGACAATTGCCATCTGAGCTGCGTGATTCCTGTCGGCTCATCTGCTTGACAATTGCCAGCTGAGCTGCGTGATTCCTGCCTGGTCACGTGCTTGATTATTGCCAGTTGAGCAGCATGATTCGTCACTGCTGAGCTCCATGCTTATTGCCTGCTGATTGCGTGGTTCGTGTCTGCTCAGCTCTTTGAGTATTGCCTCCTGAGGTCCCTGTTCGGTCGCCACCTGCCGGGGACCAGCCCCAACTGATCCAGGGTATTCGAAGGAGAGATGGCCTAGGCGACTATTTATATGCTAATCAGAGATGTCAAGAATAATAGTATGAGGAGAGCTCAGTAGGAAAATTCGGTGGAGAAAAGAGACTGAGTAGCTTGGTTTACGCGGAAGACCAATCAAACTTCAAGACAAGAAGTTTGCACCACTTACGTAGGCCGCAGGCGCCCTCTCGAATAGCGAAAGGTGCCTCACCCTAGACACCTTCTCGAGTGGGTCTTAGCAGCCCAGGCATAATTAGTAAGCGTGGTGGGTTCCGCGCTCCAGATGGAGACTCAGCTGGAAGTTAAAGGGAAGAATGACAAGGAACTTTATGAATTGGAGCTGTAAGTTAACTCTTTGACAGAGAGAGCGAGATGGTGGTGGGGGACAGCCCCCAGTGAAATCAGAGGTGAGAGCACAAAGCAATACAGTAGGCAGACTCCGGTTTTTTTGGGGGGAGATGCTCGAGAATATCCGGGTGGACTCCTGAGGCTCGATCCCGCATTTGCGTATGCCGAGCCTCCTTCCTCATGACCTTTGTCCAGAGTGGAATGCCTCCCCGGCTCCCGGCACATGATCAGTGCATGCTCAGTCACGATATCAGTGCCTGCTCAGCCACGTGATCACTGACGGCACAGTCACGTGATCAGCGCCTCTCAGTCACGTGATCACCGTATGATAAACACGTGATCAGTGAACGACCAGCCACGTGATCACTGCATGCGCGGTCAGGTGGTCAGTTCCTGATCAGCCACCTGATCAGTGCGTGCACAGTCCCCTGATCAGCGCCTGTCAGTCACTGATCACTGCCTGATAAACACGTGATCAGTGCCCGAACAGCCACGTCATCAGTGCATGCGCAGTCACGTGATCAGTGCATGATAGCCACGTGATCAGTGCGTGCACAGTCCCATGATCAGCGCCTGTCAGTCACTGATCATTGCCTGATAAACACGTGATCAGTGCATGATGAGCCATGTGATCAGTGCCCGATCAGCCACGTCATCAGTGCATGCGCAGTCACGTCATCAGTGCATGATAGCCACGTGATCAGTGCATGCTCAGTCACGTGATCTGGACTTGATCAGCCACGTGATCAGTGCCTGCAGAGTCACGTGATCAGGGCCTGCTGAGCTGCGTGATTCCTGCCGGCTCATCTGCATGACAATTGCCATCTGAGCTGCGTGATTCCTGTCGGCTCATCTGCTTGACAATTGCCAGCTGAGCTGCGTGATTCCTGCCTGGTCACGTGCTTGATTATTGCCAGTTGAGCAGCATGATTCGTCACTGCTGAGCTCCATGCTTATTGCCTGCTGATTGCGTGGTTCGTGTCTGCTCAGCTCTTTGAGTATTGCCTCCTGAGGTCCCTGTTCGGTCGCCACCTGCCGGGGACCAGCCCCAACTGATCCAGGGTATTCGAAGGAGAGATGGCCTAGGCGACTATTTATATGCTAATCAGAGATGTCAAGAATAATAGTATGAGGAGAGCTCAGTAGGAAAATTCGGTGGAGAAAAGAGACTGAGTAGCTTGGTTTACGCGGAAGACCAATCAAACTTCAAGACAAGAAGTTTGCACCACTTACGTAGGCCGCAGGCGCCCTCTCGAATAGCGAAAGGTGCCTCACCCTAGACACCTTCTCGAGTGGGTCTTAGCAGCCCAGGCATAATTAGTAAGCGTGGTGGGTTCCGCGCTCCAGATGGAGACTCAGCTGGAAGTTAAAGGGAAGAATGACAAGGAACTTTATGAATTGGAGCTGTAAGTTAACTCTTTGACAGAGAGAGCGAGATGGTGGTGGGGGACAGCCCCCAGTGAAATCAGAGGTGAGAGCACAAAGCAATACAGTAGGCAGACTCCGGTTTTTTGGGGGGAGATGCTCGAGAATATCCGGGTGGACTCCTGAGGCTCGATCCCGCATTTGCGTATGCCGAGCCTCCTTCCTCATGACCTTTGTCCAGAGTGGAATGCCTCCCCGGCTCCCGGCACATGATCAGTGCATGCTCAGTCACGATATCAGTGCCTGCTCAGCCACGTGATCACTGACGGCACAGTCACGTGATCAGCGCCTCTCAGTCACGTGATCACCGTATGATAAACACGTGATCAGTGAACGACCAGCCACGTGATCACTGCATGCGCGGTCAGGTGGTCAGTTCCTGATCAGCCACCTGATCAGTGCACAGTCCCCTGATCAGCGCCTGTCAGTCACTGATCACTGCCTGATAAACACGTGATCAGTGCCCGAACAGCCACGTCATCAGTGCATGCGCAGTCACGTGATCAGTGCATGATAGCCACGTGATCAGTGCGTGCACAGTCCCATGATCAGCGCCTGTCAGTCACTGATCATTGCCTGATAAACACGTGATCAGTGCATGATGAGCCATGTGATCAGTGCCCGATCAGCCACGTCATCAGTGCATGCGCAGTCACGTCATCAGTGCATGATAGCCACGTGATCAGTGCATGCTCAGTCACGTGATCTGGACTTGATCAGCCACGTGATCAGTGCCTGCAGAGTCACGTGATCAGGGCCTGCTGAGCTGCGTGATTCCTGCCGGCTCATCTGCATGACAATTGCCATCTGAGCTGCGTGATTCCTGCCTGGTCACGTGCTTGATTATTGCCAGTTGAGCAGCATGATTCGTCACTGCTGAGCTCCATGCTTATTGCCTGCTGATTGCGTGGTTCGTGTCTGCTCAGCTCTTTGAGTATTGCCTCCTGAGGTCCCTGTTCGGTCGCCACCTGCCGGGGACCAGCCCCAACTGATCCAGGGTATTCGAAGGAGAGATGGCCTAGGCGACTATTTATATGCTAATCAGAGATGTCAAGAATAATAGTATGAGGAGAGCTCAGTAGGAAAATTCGGTGGAGAAAAGAGACTGAGTAGCTTGGTTTACGCGGAAGACCAATCAAACTTCAAGACAAGAAGTTTGCACCACTTACGTAGGCCGCAGGCGCCCTCTCGAATAGCGAAAGGTGCCTCACCCTAGACACCTTCTCGAGTGGGTCTTAGCAGCCCAGGCATAATTAGTAAGCGTGGTGGGTTCCGCGCTCCAGATGGAGACTCAGCTGGAAGTTAAAGGGAAGAATGACAAGGAACTTTATGAATTGGAGCTGTAAGTTAACTCTTTGACAGAGAGAGCGAGATGGTGGTGGGGGACAGCCCCCAGTGAAATCAGAGGTGAGAGCACAAAGCAATACAGTAGGCAGACTCCGGTTTTTTTGGGGGGAGATGCTCGAGAATATCCGGGTGGACTCCTGAGGCTCGATCCCGCATTTGCGTATGCCGAGCCTCCTTCCTCATGACCTTTGTCCAGAGTGGAATGCCTCCCCGGCTCCCGGCACATGATCAGTGCATGCTCAGTCACGATATCAGTGCCTGCTCAGCCACGTGATCACTGACGGCACAGTCACGTGATCAGCGCCTCTCAGTCACGTGATCACCGTATGATAAACACGTGATCAGTGAACGACCAGCCACGTGATCACTGCATAAGTCAGGACGTGATCAGTTCCGATCAGCCACGCCTGATCACGTGCAGTGGTCAGGTGTGATCAGCAGCTGATCAGCCACCATGATCACTGTGCTGTGCCTGATAAACACGTGATCAGTGCCCTGATCAGTGCCTGTCACGTCAGTGCTGAGTCACTGCCTGATAAATCACGTGATCATGATGCCCCAACAGCCACGTCATCAGTGCATGCGCAGTCATCGTGATCAGTGCATGATAGCCACGTGATCAGTGCGTGCACAGTCCCATGATCAGCGCCTGTCAGTCACTGATCATTGCCTGATAAACACGTGATCAGTGCATGATGAGCCATGTGATCAGTGCCTGATCAGCCACGTCATCAGTGCATGCGCAGTCACGATCATCAGTGCATGATAGCCACGTGATCAGTGCATGCTCAGTCACGTGATCATGGACTTGATCAGCCACGTGATCAGATGCGTGATCAGTGCAGAGTCACGTGATCAGGGCCTGCTGAGCTGCGTGATTCCTGCCGGCTCATCTGCATGACAATTGCCATCTGAGCTGCGTGATTCCTGTCGGCTCATCTGCTTGACAATTGCCAGCTGAGCTGCGTGATTCCTGCCTGGTCACGTGCTTGATTATTGCCAGTTGAGCAGCATGATTCGTCACTGCTGAGCTCCATGCTTATTGCCTGCTGATTGCGTGGTTCGTGTCTGCTCAGCTCTTTGAGTATTGCCTCCTGAGGTCCCTGTTCGGTCGCCACCTGCCGGGGACCAGCCCCAACTGATCCAGGGTATTCGAAGGAGAGATGGCCTAGGCGACTATTTATATGCTAATCAGAGATGTCAAGAATAATAGTATGAGGAGAGCTCAGTAGGAAAATTCGGTGGAGAAAAGAGACTGAGTAGCTTGGTTTACGCGGAAGACCAATCAAACTTCAAGACAAGAAGTTTGCACCACTTACGTAGGCCGCAGGCGCCCTCTCGAATAGCGAAAGGTGCCTCACCCTAGACACCTTCTCGAGTGGGTCTTAGCAGCCCAGGCATAATTAGTAAGCGTGGTGGGTTCCGCGCTCCAGATGGAGACTCAGCTGGAAGTTAAAGGGAAGAATGACAAGGAACTTTATGAATTGGAGCTGTAAGTTAACTCTTTGACAGAGAGAGCGAGATGGTGGTGGGGGACAGCCCCCAGTGAAATCAGAGGTGAGAGCACAAAGCAATACAGTAGGCAGACTCCGGTTTTTTGGGGGGAGATGCTCGAGAATATCCGGGTGGACTCCTGAGGCTCGATCCCGCATTTGCGTATGCCGAGCCTCCTTCCTCATGACCTTTGTCCAGAGTGGAATGCCTCCCCGGCTCCCGGCACATGATCAGTGCATGCTCAGTCACGATATCAGTGCCTGCTCAGCCACGTGATCACTGACGGCACAGTCACGTGATCAGCGCCTCTCAGTCACGTGATCACCGTATGATAAACACGTGATCAGTGAACGACCAGCCACGTGATCACTGCATGCGCGGTCAGGTGGTCAGTTCCTGATCAGCCACCTGATCAGTGCGTGCACAGTCCCCTGATCAGCGCCTGTCAGTCACTGATCACTGCCTGATAAACACGTGATCAGTGCCCGAACAGCCACGTCATCAGTGCATGCGCAGTCACGTGATCAGTGCATGATAGCCACGTGATCAGTGCGTGCACAGTCCCATGTCATCAGTCACTGATCAGCGCCTGTCAGTCACTGATCATTGCCTGATAAACACGTGATCAGTGCATGATGAGCCATATGATCAGTGCCCGATCAGCCACGTCATCAGTGCATGCGCAGTCACGTCATCAGTGCATGATAGCCACGTGATCAGTGCATGCTCAGTCACGTGATCTGGACTTGATCAGCCACGTGATCAGTGCCTGCAGAGTCACGTGATCAGGGCCTGCTGAGCTGCGTGATTCCTGCCGGCTCATCTGCATGACAATTGCCATCTGAGCTGCGTGATTCCTGTCGGCTCATCTGCTTGACAATTGCCAGCTGAGCTGCGTGATTCCTGCCTGGTCACGTGCTTGATTATTGCCAGTTGAGCAGCATGATTCGTCACTGCTGAGCTCCATGCTTATTGCCTGCTGATTGCGTGGTTCGTGTCTGCTCAGCTCTTTGAGTATTGCCTCCTGAGGTCCCTGTTCGGTCGCCACCTGCCGGGGACCAGCCCCAACTGATCCAGGGTATTCGAAGGAGAGATGGCCTAGGCGACTATTTATATGCTAATCAGAGATGTCAAGAATAATAGTATGAGGAGAGCTCAGTAGGAAAATTCGGTGGAGAAAAGAGACTGAGTAGCTTGGTTTACGCGGAAGACCAATCAAACTTCAAGACAAGAAGTTTGCACCACTTACGTAGGCCGCAGGCGCCCTCTCGAATAGCGAAAGGTGCCTCACCCTAGACACCTTCTCGAGTGGGTCTTAGCAGCCCAGGCATAATTAGTAAGCGTGGTGGGTTCCGCGCTCCAGATGGAGACTCAGCTGGAAGTTAAAGGGAAGAATGACAAGGAACTTTATGAATTGGAGCTGTAAGTTAACTCTTTGACAGAGAGAGCGAGATGGTGGTGGGGGACAGCCCCCAGTGAAATCAGAGGTGAGAGCACAAAGCAATACAGTAGGCAGACTCCGGTTTTTTTGGGGGGAGATGCTCGAGAATATCCGGGTGGACTCCTGAGGCTCGATCCCGCATTTGCGTATGCCGAGCCTCCTTCCTCATGACCTTTGTCCAGAGTGGAATGCCTCCCCGGCTCCCGGCACATGATCAGTGCATGCTCAGTCACGATATCAGTGCCTGCTCAGCCACGTGATCACTGACGGCACAGTCACGTGATCAGCGCCTCTCAGTCACGTGATCACCGTATGATAAACACGTGATCAGTGAACGACCAGCCACGTGATCACTGCATGCGCGGTCAGGTGGTCAGTTCCTGATCAGCCACCTGATCAGTGCGTGCACAGTCCCCTGATCAGCGCCTGTCAGTCACTGATCACTGCCTGATAAACACGTGATCAGTGCCCGAACAGCCACGTCATCAGTGCATGCGCAGTCACGTGATCAGTGCATGATAGCCACGTGATCAGTGCGTGCACAGTCCCATGATCAGCGCCTGTCAGTCACTGATCATTGCCTGATAAACACGTGATCAGTGCATGATGAGCCATGTGATCAGTGCCCGATCAGCCACGTCATCAGTGCATGCGCAGTCACGTCATCAGTGCATGATAGCCACGTGATCAGTGCATGCTCAGTCACGTGATCTGGACTTGATCAGCCACGTGATCAGTGCCTGCAGAGTCACGTGATCAGGGCCTGCTGAGCTGCGTGATTCCTGCCGGCTCATCTGCATGACAATTGCCATCTGAGCTGCGTGATTCCTGTCGGCTCATCTGCTTGACAATTGCCAGCTGAGCTGCGTGATTCCTGCCTGGTCACGTGCTTGATTATTGCCAGTTGAGCAGCATGATTCGTCACTGCTGAGCTCCATGCTTATTGCCTGCTGATTGCGTGGTTCGTGTCTGCTCAGCTCTTTGAGTATTGCCTCCTGAGGTCCCTGTTCGGTCGCCACCTGCCGGGGACCAGCCCCAACTGATCCAGGGTATTCGAAGGAGAGATGGCCTAGGCGACTATTTATATGCTAATCAGAGATGTCAAGAATAATAGTATGAGGAGAGCTCAGTAGGAAAATTCGGTGGAGAAAAGAGACTGAGTAGCTTGGTTTACGCGGAAGACCAATCAAACTTCAAGACAAGAAGTTTGCACCACTTACGTAGGCCGCAGGCGCCCTCTCGAATAGCGAAAGGTGCCTCACCCTAGACACCTTCTCGAGTGGGTCTTAGCAGCCCAGGCATAATTAGTAAGCGTGGTGGGTTCCGCGCTCCAGATGGAGACTCAGCTGGAAGTTAAAGGGAAGAATGACAAGGAACTTTATGAATTGGAGCTGTAAGTTAACTCTTTGACAGAGAGAGCGAGATGGTGGTGGGGGACAGCCCCCAGTGAAATCAGAGGTGAGAGCACAAAGCAATACAGTAGGCAGACTCCGGTTTTTTGGGGGGAGATGCTCGAGAATATCCGGGTGGACTCCTGAGGCTCGATCCCGCATTTGCGTATGCCGAGCCTCCTTCCTCATGACCTTTGTCCAGAGTGGAATGCCTCCCCGGCTCCCGGCACATGATCAGTGCATGCTCAGTCACGATATCAGTGCCTGCTCAGCCACGTGATCACTGACGGCACAGTCACGTGATCAGCGCCTCTCAGTCACGTGATCACCGTATGATAAACACGTGAGTCACGTGATCACTGCACAGGTGGTCAGTTCCTGATCAGCCACCTGATCACTGATCATGTCAGTCACTGATCAGGTGGTCAGTCATCAGTGCATGATCAGCCACACGTGATCAGTGCGTGCACAGTCCCATGATCAGCGCCTGTCAGTCACTGATCATTGCCTGATAAACACGTGATCAGTGCATGATGAGCCATGTGATCAGTGCCCGATCAGCCACGTCATCAGTGCATGCGCAGTCACGTCATCAGTGCATGATAGCCACGTGATCAGTGCATGCTCAGTCACGTGATCTGGACTTGATCAGCCACGTGATCAGTGCCTGCAGAGTCACGTGATCAGGGCCTGCTGAGCTGCGTGATTCCTGCCGGCTCATCTGCATGACAATTGCCATCTGAGCTGCGTGATTCCTGTCGGCTCATCTGCTTGACAATTGCCAGCTGAGCTGCGTGATTCCTGCCTGGTCACGTGCTTGATTATTGCCAGTTGAGCAGCATGATTCGTCACTGCTGAGCTCCATGCTTATTGCCTGCTGATTGCGTGGTTCGTGTCTGCTCAGCTCTTTGAGTATTGCCTCCTGAGGTCCCTGTTCGGTCGCCACCTGCCGGGGACCAGCCCCAACTGATCCAGGGTATTCGAAGGAGAGATGGCCTAGGCGACTATTTATATGCTAATCAGAGATGTCAAGAATAATAGTATGAGGAGAGCTCAGTAGGAAAATTCGGTGGAGAAAAGAGACTGAGTAGCTTGGTTTACGCGGAAGACCAATCAAACTTCAAGACAAGAAGTTTGCACCACTTACGTAGGCCGCAGGCGCCCTCTCGAATAGCGAAAGGTGCCTCACCCTAGACACCTTCTCGAGTGGGTCTTAGCAGCCCAGGCATAATTAGTAAGCGTGGTGGGTTCCGCGCTCCAGATGGAGACTCAGCTGGAAGTTAAAGGGAAGAATGACAAGGAACTTTATGAATTGGAGCTGTAAGTTAACTCTTTGACAGAGAGAGCGAGATGGTGGTGGGGGACAGCCCCCAGTGAAATCAGAGGTGAGAGCACAAAGCAATACAGTAGGCAGACTCCGGTTTTTTTGGGGGGAGATGCTCGAGAATATCCGGGTGGACTCCTGAGGCTCGATCCCGCATTTGCGTATGCCGAGCCTCCTTCCTCATGACCTTTGTCCAGAGTGGAATGCCTCCCCGGCTCCCGGCACATGATCAGTGCATGCTCAGTCACGATATCAGTGCCTGCTCAGCCACGTGATCACTGACGGCACAGTCACGTGATCAGCGCCTCTCAGTCACGTGATCACCGTATGATAAACACGTGATCAGTGAACGACCAGCCACGTGATCACTGCATGCGCGGTCAGGTGGTCAGTTCCTGATCAGCCACCTGATCAGTGCGTGCACAGTCCCCTGATCAGCGCCTGTCAGTCACTGATCACTGCCTGATAAACACGTGATCAGTGCCCGAACAGCCACGTCATCAGTGCATGCGCAGTCACGTGATCAGTGCATGATAGCCACGTGATCAGTGCGTGCACAGTCCCATGATCAGCGCCTGTCAGTCACTGATCATTGCCTGATAAACACGTGATCAGTGCATGATGAGCCATGTGATCAGTGCCCGATCAGCCACGTCATCAGTGCATGCGCAGTCACGTCATCAGTGCATGATAGCCACGTGATCAGTGCATGCTCAGTCACGTGATCTGGACTTGATCAGCCACGTGATCAGTGCCTGCAGAGTCACGTGATCAGGGCCTGCTGAGCTGCGTGATTCCTGCCGGCTCATCTGCATGACAATTGCCATCTGAGCTGCGTGATTCCTGTCGGCTCATCTGCTTGACAATTGCCAGCTGAGCTGCGTGATTCCTGCCTGGTCACGTGCTTGATTATTGCCAGTTGAGCAGCATGATTCGTCACTGCTGAGCTCCATGCTTATTGCCTGCTGATTGCGTGGTTCGTGTCTGCTCAGCTCTTTGAGTATTGCCTCCTGAGGTCCCTGTTCGGTCGCCACCTGCCGGGGACCAGCCCCAACTGATCCAGGGTATTCGAAGGAGAGATGGCCTAGGCGACTATTTATATGCTAATCAGAGATGTCAAGAATAATAGTATGAGGAGAGCTCAGTAGGAAAATTCGGTGGAGAAAAGAGACTGAGTAGCTTGGTTTACGCGGAAGACCAATCAAACTTCAAGACAAGAAGTTTGCACCACTTACGTAGGCCGCAGGCGCCCTCTCGAATAGCGAAAGGTGCCTCACCCTAGACACCTTCTCGAGTGGGTCTTAGCAGCCCAGGCATAATTAGTAAGCGTGGTGGGTTCCGCGCTCCAGATGGAGACTCAGCTGGAAGTTAAAGGGAAGAATGACAAGGAACTTTATGAATTGGAGCTGTAAGTTAACTCTTTGACAGAGAGAGCGAGATGGTGGTGGGGGACAGCCCCCAGTGAAATCAGAGGTGAGAGCACAAAGCAATACAGTAGGCAGACTCCGGTTTTTTTGGGGGGAGATGCTCGAGAATATCCGGGTGGACTCCTGAGGCTCGATCCCGCATTTGCGTATGCCGAGCCTCCTTCCTCATGACCTTTGTCCAGAGTGGAATGCCTCCCCGGCTCCCGGCACATGATCAGTGCATGCTCAGTCACGATATCAGTGCCTGCTCAGCCACGTGATCACTGACGGCACAGTCACGTGATCAGCGCCTCTCAGTCACGTGATCACCGTATGATAAACACGTGATCAGTGAACGACCAGCCACGTGATCACTGCATGCGCGGTCAGGTGGTCAGTTCCTGATCAGCCACCTGATCAGTGCGTGCACAGTCCCCTGATCAGCGCCTGTCAGTCACTGATCACTGCCTGATAAACACGTGATCAGTGCCCGAACAGCCACGTCATCAGTGCATGCGCAGTCACGTGATCAGTGCATGATAGCCACGTGATCAGTGCGTGCACAGTCCCATGATCAGCGCCTGTCAGTCACTGATCATTGCCTGATAAACACGTGATCAGTGCATGATGAGCCATGTGATCAGTGCCCGATCAGCCACGTCATCAGTGCATGCGCAGTCACGTCATCAGTGCATGATAGCCACGTGATCAGTGCATGCTCAGTCACGTGATCTGGACTTGATCAGCCACGTGATCAGTGCCTGCAGAGTCACGTGATCAGGGCCTGCTGAGCTGCGTGATTCCTGCCGGCTCATCTGCATGACAATTGCCATCTGAGCTGCGTGATTCCTGTCGGCTCATCTGCTTGACAATTGCCAGCTGAGCTGCGTGATTCCTGCCTGGTCACGTGCTTGATTATTGCCAGTTGAGCAGCATGATTCGTCACTGCTGAGCTCCATGCTTATTGCCTGCTGATTGCGTGGTTCGTGTCTGCTCAGCTCTTTGAGTATTGCCTCCTGAGGTCCCTGTTCGGTCGCCACCTGCCGGGGACCAGCCCCAACTGATCCAGGGTATTCGAAGGAGAGATGGCCTAGGCGACTATTTATATGCTAATCAGAGATGTCAAGAATAATAGTATGAGGAGAGCTCAGTAGGAAAATTCGGTGGAGAAAAGAGACTGAGTAGCTTGGTTTACGCGGAAGACCAATCAAACTTCAAGACAAGAAGTTTGCACCACTTACGTAGGCCGCAGGCGCCCTCTCGAATAGCGAAAGGTGCCTCACCCTAGACACCTTCTCGAGTGGGTCTTAGCAGCCCAGGCATAATTAGTAAGCGTGGTGGGTTCCGCGCTCCAGATGGAGACTCAGCTGGAAGTTAAAGGGAAGAATGACAAGGAACTTTATGAATTGGAGCTGTAAGTTAACTCTTTGACAGAGAGAGCGAGATGGTGGTGGGGGACAGCCCCCAGTGAAATCAGAGGTGAGAGCACAAAGCAATACAGTAGGCAGACTCCGGTTTTTTTGGGGGGAGATGCTCGAGAATATCCGGGTGGACTCCTGAGGCTCGATCCCGCATTTGCGTATGCCGAGCCTCCTTCCTCATGACCTTTGTCCAGAGTGGAATGCCTCCCCGGCTCCCGGCACATGATCAGTGCATGCTCAGTCACGATATCAGTGCCTGCTCAGCCACGTGATCACTGACGGCACAGTCACGTGATCAGCGCCTCTCAGTCACGTGATCACCGTATGATAAACACGTGATCAGTGAACGACCAGCCACGTGATCACTGCATGCGCGGTCAGGTGGTCAGTTCCTGATCAGCCACCTGATCAGTGCGTGCACAGTCCCCTGATCAGCGCCTGTCAGTCACTGATCACTGCCTGATAAACACGTGATCAGTGCCCGAACAGCCACGTCATCAGTGCATGCGCAGTCACGTGATCAGTGCATGATAGCCACGTGATCAGTGCGTGCACAGTCCCATGATCAGCGCCTGTCAGTCACTGATCATTGCCTGATAAACACGTGATCAGTGCATGATGAGCCATGTGATCAGTGCCCGATCAGCCACGTCATCAGTGCATGCGCAGTCACGTCATCAGTGCATGATAGCCACGTGATCAGTGCATGCTCAGTCACGTGATCTGGACTTGATCAGCCACGTGATCAGTGCCTGCAGAGTCACGTGATCAGGGCCTGCTGAGCTGCGTGATTCCTGCCGGCTCATCTGCATGACAATTGCCAGCTGAGCTGCGTGATTCCTGTCGGCTCATCTGCTTGACAATTGCCAGCTGAGCTGCGTGATTCCTGCCTGGTCACGTGCTTGATTATTGCCAGTTGAGCAGCATGATTCGTCACTGCTGAGCTCCATGCTTATTGCCTGCTGATTGCGTGGTTCGTGTCTGCTCAGCTCTTTGAGTATTGCCTCCTGAGGTCCCTGTTCGGTCGCCACCTGCCGGGGACCAGCCCCAACTGATCCAGGGTATTCGAAGGAGAGATGGCCTAGGCGACTATTTATATGCTAATCAGAGATGTCAAGAATAATAGTATGAGGAGAGCTCAGTAGGAAAATTCGGTGGAGAAAAGAGACTGAGTAGCTTGGTTTACGCGGAAGACCAATCAAACTTCAAGACAAGAAGTTTGCACCACTTACGTAGGCCGCAGGCGCCCTCTCGAATAGCGAAAGGTGCCTCACCCTAGACACCTTCTCGAGTGGGTCTTAGCAGCCCAGGCATAATTAGTAAGCGTGGTGGGTTCCGCGCTCCAGATGGAGACTCAGCTGGAAGTTAAAGGGAAGAATGACAAGGAACTTTATGAATTGGAGCTGTAAGTTAACTCTTTGACAGAGAGAGCGAGATGGTGGTGGGGGACAGCCCCCAGTGAAATCAGAGGTGAGAGCACAAAGCAATACAGTAGGCAGACTCCGGTTTTTTGGGGGGAGATGCTCGAGAATATCCGGGTGGACTCCTGAGGCTCGATCCCGCATTTGCGTATGCCGAGCCTCCTTCCTCATGACCTTTGTCCAGAGTGGAATGCCTCCCCGGCTCCCGGCACATGATCAGTGCATGCTCAGTCACGATATCAGTGCCTGCTCAGCCACGTGATCACTGACGGCACAGTCACGTGATCAGCGCCTCTCAGTCACGTGATCACCGTATGATAAACACGTGATCAGTGAACGACCAGCCACGTGATCACTGCATGCGCGGTCAGGTGGTCAGTTCCTGATCAGCCACCTGATCAGTGCGTGCACAGTCCCCTGATCAGCGCCTGTCAGTCACTGATCACTGCCTGATAAACACGTGATCAGTGCCCGAACAGCCACGTCATCAGTGCATGCGCAGTCACGTGATCAGTGCATGATAGCCACGTGATCAGTGCGTGCACAGTCCCATGATCAGCGCCTGTCAGTCACTGATCATTGCCTGATAAACACGTGATCAGTGCATGATGAGCCATGTGATCAGTGCCCGATCAGCCACGTCATCAGTGCATGCGCAGTCACGTCATCAGTGCATGATAGCCACGTGATCAGTGCATGCTCAGTCACGTGATCTGGACTTGATCAGCCACGTGATCAGTGCCTGCAGAGTCACGTGATCAGGGCCTGCTGAGCTGCGTGATTCCTGCCGGCTCATCTGCATGACAATTGCCATCTGAGCTGCGTGATTCCTGTCGGCTCATCTGCTTGACAATTGCCAGCTGAGCTGCGTGATTCCTGCCTGGTCACGTGCTTGATTATTGCCAGTTGAGCAGCATGATTCGTCACTGCTGAGCTCCATGCTTATTGCCTGCTGATTGCGTGGTTCGTGTCTGCTCAGCTCTTTGAGTATTGCCTCCTGAGGTCCCTGTTCGGTCGCCACCTGCCGGGGACCAGCCCCAACTGATCCAGGGTATTCGAAGGAGAGATGGCCTAGGCGACTATTTATATGCTAATCAGAGATGTCAAGAATAATAGTATGAGGAGAGCTCAGTAGGAAAATTCGGTGGAGAAAAGAGACTGAGTAGCTTGGTTTACGCGGAAGACCAATCAAACTTCAAGACAAGAAGTTTGCACCACTTACGTAGGCCGCAGGCGCCCTCTCGAATAGCGAAAGGTGCCTCACCCTAGACACCTTCTCGAGTGGGTCTTAGCAGCCCAGGCATAATTAGTAAGCGTGGTGGGTTCCGCGCTCCAGATGGAGACTCAGCTGGAAGTTAAAGGGAAGAATGACAAGGAACTTTATGAATTGGAGCTGTAAGTTAACTCTTTGACAGAGAGAGCGAGATGGTGGTGGGGGACAGCCCCCAGTGAAATCAGAGGTGAGAGCACAAAGCAATACAGTAGGCAGACTCCGGTTTTTTTGGGGGGAGATGCTCGAGAATATCCGGGTGGACTCCTGAGGCTCGATCCCGCATTTGCGTATGCCGAGCCTCCTTCCTCATGACCTTTGTCCAGAGTGGAATGCCTCCCCGGCTCCCGGCACATGATCAGTGCATGCTCAGTCACGATATCAGTGCCTGCTCAGCCACGTGATCACTGACGGCACAGTCACGTGATCAGCGCCTCTCAGTCACGTGATCACCGTATGATAAACACGTGATCAGTGAACGACCAGCCACGTGATCACTGCATGCGCGGTCAGGTGGTCAGTTCCTGATCAGCCACCTGATCAGTGCGTGCACAGTCCCCTGATCAGCGCCTGTCAGTCACTGATCACTGCCTGATAAACACGTGATCAGTGCCCGAACAGCCACGTCATCAGTGCATGCGCAGTCACGTGATCAGTGCATGATAGCCACGTGATCAGTGCGTGCACAGTCCCATGATCAGCGCCTGTCAGTCACTGATCATTGCCTGATAAACACGTGATCAGTGCATGATGAGCCATGTGATCAGTGCCCGATCAGCCACGTCATCAGTGCATGCGCAGTCACGTCATCAGTGCATGATAGCCACGTGATCAGTGCATGCTCAGTCACGTGATCTGGACTTGATCAGCCACGTGATCAGTGCCTGCAGAGTCACGTGATCAGGGCCTGCTGAGCTGCGTGATTCCTGCCGGCTCATCTGCATGACAATTGCCATCTGAGCTGCGTGATTCCTGTCGGCTCATCTGCTTGACAATTGCCAGCTGAGCTGCGTGATTCCTGCCTGGTCACGTGCTTGATTATTGCCAGTTGAGCAGCATGATTCGTCACTGCTGAGCTCCATGCTTATTGCCTGCTGATTGCGTGGTTCGTGTCTGCTCAGCTCTTTGAGTATTGCCTCCTGAGGTCCCTGTTCGGTCGCCACCTGCCGGGGACCAGCCCCAACTGATCCAGGGTATTCGAAGGAGAGATGGCCTAGGCGACTATTTATATGCTAATCAGAGATGTCAAGAATAATAGTATGAGGAGAGCTCAGTAGGAAAATTCGGTGGAGAAAAGAGACTGAGTAGCTTGGTTTACGCGGAAGACCAATCAAACTTCAAGACAAGAAGTTTGCACCACTTACGTAGGCCGCAGGCGCCCTCTCGAATAGCGAAAGGTGCCTCACCCTAGACACCTTCTCGAGTGGGTCTTAGCAGCCCAGGCATAATTAGTAAGCGTGGTGGGTTCCGCGCTCCAGATGGAGACTCAGCTGGAAGTTAAAGGGAAGAATGACAAGGAACTTTATGAATTGGAGCTGTAAGTTAACTCTTTGACAGAGAGAGCGAGATGGTGGTGGGGGACAGCCCCCAGTGAAATCAGAGGTGAGAGCACAAAGCAATACAGTAGGCAGACTCCGGTTTTTTGGGGGGAGATGCTCGAGAATATCCGGGTGGACTCCTGAGGCTCGATCCCGCATTTGCGTATGCCGAGCCTCCTTCCTCATGACCTTTGTCCAGAGTGGAATGCCTCCCCGGCTCCCGGCACATGATCAGTGCATGCTCAGTCACGATATCAGTGCCTGCTCAGCCACGTGATCACTGACGGCACAGTCACGTGATCAGCGCCTCTCAGTCACGTGATCACCGTATGATAAACACGTGATCAGTGAACGACCAGCCACGTGATCACTGCATGCGCGGTCAGGTGGTCAGTTCCTGATCAGCCACCTGATCAGTGCGTGCACAGTCCCCTGATCAGCGCCTGTCAGTCACTGATCACTGCCTGATAAACACGTGATCAGTGCCCGAACAGCCACGTCATCAGTGCATGCGCAGTCACGTGATCAGTGCATGATAGCCACGTGATCAGTGCGTGCACAGTCCCATGATCAGCGCCTGTCAGTCACTGATCATTGCCTGATAAACACGTGATCAGTGCATGATGAGCCATGTGATCAGTGCCCGATCAGCCACGTCATCAGTGCATGCGCAGTCACGTCATCAGTGCATGATAGCCACGTGATCAGTGCATGCTCAGTCACGTGATCTGGACTTGATCAGCCACGTGATCAGTGCCTGCAGAGTCACGTGATCAGGGCCTGCTGAGCTGCGTGATTCCTGCCGGCTCATCTGCATGACAATTGCCATCTGAGCTGCGTGATTCCTGTCGGCTCATCTGCTTGACAATTGCCAGCTGAGCTGCGTGATTCCTGCCTGGTCACGTGCTTGATTATTGCCAGTTGAGCAGCATGATTCGTCACTGCTGAGCTCCATGCTTATTGCCTGCTGATTGCGTGGTTCGTGTCTGCTCAGCTCTTTGAGTATTGCCTCCTGAGGTCCCTGTTCGGTCGCCACCTGCCGGGGACCAGCCCCAACTGATCCAGGGTATTCGAAGGAGAGATGGCCTAGGCGACTATTTATATGCTAATCAGAGATGTCAAGAATAATAGTATGAGGAGAGCTCAGTAGGAAAATTCGGTGGAGAAAAGAGACTGAGTAGCTTGGTTTACGCGGAAGACCAATCAAACTTCAAGACAAGAAGTTTGCACCACTTACGTAGGCCGCAGGCGCCCTCTCGAATAGCGAAAGGTGCCTCACCCTAGACACCTTCTCGAGTGGGTCTTAGCAGCCCAGGCATAATTAGTAAGCGTGGTGGGTTCCGCGCTCCAGATGGAGACTCAGCTGGAAGTTAAAGGGAAGAATGACAAGGAACTTTATGAATTGGAGCTGTAAGTTAACTCTTTGACAGAGAGAGCGAGATGGTGGTGGGGGACAGCCCCCAGTGAAATCAGAGGTGAGAGCACAAAGCAATACAGTAGGCAGACTCCGGTTTTTTTGGGGGGAGATGCTCGAGAATATCCGGGTGGACTCCTGAGGCTCGATCCCGCATTTGCGTATGCCGAGCCTCCTTCCTCATGACCTTTGTCCAGAGTGGAATGCCTCCCCGGCTCCCGGCACATGATCAGTGCATGCTCAGTCACGATATCAGTGCCTGCTCAGCCACGTGATCACTGACGGCACAGTCACGTGATCAGCGCCTCTCAGTCACGTGATCACCGTATGATAAACACGTGATCAGTGAACGACCAGCCACGTGATCACTGATGCATGCGCATCAGGTGGTCAGTTGCATCTGATCAGTGCGTGCACAGTCCCCTGATCAGCGCCTGTCAGTCACTGATCACTGCCTGATAAACACGTGATCAGTGCCCGAACAGCCACGTCATCAGTGCATGCGCAGTCACGTGATCAGTGCATGATAGCCACGTGATCAGTGCGTGCACAGTCCCATGATCAGCGCCTGTCAGTCACTGATCATTGCCTGATAAACACGTGATCAGTGCATGATGAGCCATGTGATCAGTGCCCGATCAGCCACGTCATCAGTGCATGCGCAGTCACGTCATCAGTGCATGATAGCCACGTGATCAGTGCATGCTCAGTCACGTGATCTGGACTTGATCAGCCACGTGATCAGTGCCTGCAGAGTCACGTGATCAGGGCCTGCTGAGCTGCGTGATTCCTGCCGGCTCATCTGCATGACAATTGCCATCTGAGCTGCGTGATTCCTGTCGGCTCATCTGCTTGACAATTGCCAGCTGAGCTGCGTGATTCCTGCCTGGTCACGTGCTTGATTATTGCCAGTTGAGCAGCATGATTCGTCACTGCTGAGCTCCATGCTTATTGCCTGCTGATTGCGTGGTTCGTGTCTGCTCAGCTCTTTGAGTATTGCCTCCTGAGGTCCCTGTTCGGTCGCCACCTGCCGGGGACCAGCCCCAACTGATCCAGGGTATTCGAAGGAGAGATGGCCTAGGCGACTATTTATATGCTAATCAGAGATGTCAAGAATAATAGTATGAGGAGAGCTCAGTAGGAAAATTCGGTGGAGAAAAGAGACTGAGTAGCTTGGTTTACGCGGAAGACCAATCAAACTTCAAGACAAGAAGTTTGCACCACTTACGTAGGCCGCAGGCGCCCTCTCGAATAGCGAAAGGTGCCTCACCCTAGACACCTTCTCGAGTGGGTCTTAGCAGCCCAGGCATAATTAGTAAGCGTGGTGGGTTCCGCGCTCCAGATGGAGACTCAGCTGGAAGTTAAAGGGAAGAATGACAAGGAACTTTATGAATTGGAGCTGTAAGTTAACTCTTTGACAGAGAGAGCGAGATGGTGGTGGGGGACAGCCCCCAGTGAAATCAGAGGTGAGAGCACAAAGCAATACAGTAGGCAGACTCTGGTTTTTTTGGGGGGAGATGCTCGAGAATATCCGGGTGGACTCCTGAGGCTCGATCCCGCATTTGCGTATGCCGAGCCTCCTTCCTCATGACCTTTGTCCAGAGTGGAATGCCTCCCCGGCTCCCGGCACATGATCAGTGCATGCTCAGTCACGATATCAGTGCCTGCTCAGCCACGTGATCACTGACGGCACAGTCACGTGATCAGCGCCTCTCAGTCACGTGATCACCGTATGATAAACACGTGATCAGTGAACGACCAGCCACAGTTCCTGATCAGCCACCTGATCAGTGCGTGCACAGTCCCCTGATCAGCCTGTCAGTCACTGATCACTGTGATCGTGATCAGTGCCCGAACAGCCACGTCATCAGTGCATGCGCAGTCACGTGATCAGTGCATGATAGCCACGTGATCAGTGCGTGCACAGTCCCATGATCAGCGCCTGTCAGTCACTGATCATTGCCTGATAAACACGTGATCAGTGCATGATGAGCCATGTGATCAGTGCCCGATCAGCCACGTCATCAGTGCATGCGCAGTCACGTCATCAGTGCATGATAGCCACGTGATCAGTGCATGCTCAGTCACGTGATCTGGACTTGATCAGCCACGTGATCAGTGCCTGCAGAGTCACGTGATCAGGGCCTGCTGAGCTGCGTGATTCCTGCCGGCTCATCTGCATGACAATTGCCATCTGAGCTGCGTGATTCCTGTCGGCTCATCTGCTTGACAATTGCCAGCTGAGCTGCGTGATTCCTGCCTGGTCACGTGCTTGATTATTGCCAGTTGAGCAGCATGATTCGTCACTGCTGAGCTCCATGCTTATTGCCTGCTGATTGCGTGGTTCGTGTCTGCTCAGCTCTTTGAGTATTGCCTCCTGAGGTCCCTGTTCGGTCGCCACCTGCCGGGGACCAGCCCCAACTGATCCAGGGTATTCGAAGGAGAGATGGCCTAGGCGACTATTTATATGCTAATCAGAGATGTCAAGAATAATAGTATGAGGAGAGCTCAGTAGGAAAATTCGGTGGAGAAAAGAGACTGAGTAGCTTGGTTTACGCGGAAGACCAATCAAACTTCAAGACAAGAAGTTTGCACCACTTACGTAGGCCGCAGGCGCCCTCTCGAATAGCGAAAGGTGCCTCACCCTAGACACCTTCTCGAGTGGGTCTTAGCAGCCCAGGCATAATTAGTAAGCGTGGTGGGTTCCGCGCTCCAGATGGAGACTCAGCTGGAAGTTAAAGGGAAGAATGACAAGGAACTTTATGAATTGGAGCTGTAAGTTAACTCTTTGACAGAGAGAGCGAGATGGTGGTGGGGGACAGCCCCCAGTGAAATCAGAGGTGAGAGCACAAAGCAATACAGTAGGCAGACTCTGGTTTTTTTGGGGGAGATGCTCGAGAATATCCGGGTGGACTCCTGAGGCTCGATCCCGCATTTGCGTATGCCGAGCCTCCTTCCTCATGACCTTTGTCCAGAGTGGAATGCCTCCCCGGCTCCCGGCACATGATCAGTGCATGCTCAGTCACGATATCAGTGCCTGCTCAGCCACGTGATCACTGACGGCACAGTCACGTGATCAGCGCCTCTCAGTCACGTGATCACCGTATGATAAACACGTGATCAGTCAGTGAACCAGCCAGCCACGTGCATCACTGTCATGGTCAGTCAGCCACAGTGATCAGATCAGCGCCTGTGCATCAGTCCCCTGATCAGCGCCTGTCAGTCACTGATCACTGCCTGATAAACACGTGATCAGTGCCCGAACAGCCACGTCATCAGTGCATGCGCAGTCACGTGATCAGTGCATGATAGCCACGTGATCAGTGCGTGCACAGTCCCATGATCAGCGCCTGTCAGTCACTGATCATTGCCTGATAAACACGTGATCAGTGCATGATGAGCCATGTGATCAGTGCCCGATCAGCCACGTCATCAGTGCATGCGCAGTCACGTCATCAGTGCATGATAGCCACGTGATCAGTGCATGCTCAGTCACGTGATCTGGACTTGATCAGCCACGTGATCAGTGCCTGCAGAGTCACGTGATCAGGGCCTGCTGAGCTGCGTGATTCCTGCCGGCTCATCTGCATGACAATTGCCATCTGAGCTGCGTGATTCCTGTCGGCTCATCTGCTTGACAATTGCCAGCTGAGCTGCGTGATTCCTGCCTGGTCACGTGCTTGATTATTGCCAGTTGAGCAGCATGATTCGTCACTGCTGAGCTCCATGCTTATTGCCTGCTGATTGCGTGGTTCGTGTCTGCTCAGCTCTTTGAGTATTGCCTCCTGAGGTCCCTGTTCGGTCGCCACCTGCCGGGGACCAGCCCCAACTGATCCAGGGTATTCGAAGGAGAGATGGCCTAGGCGACTATTTATATGCTAATCAGAGATGTCAAGAATAATAGTATGAGGAGAGCTCAGTAGGAAAATTCGGTGGAGAAAAGAGACTGAGTAGCTTGGTTTACGCGGAAGACCAATCAAACTTCAAGACAAGAAGTTTGCACCACTTACGTAGGCCGCAGGCGCCCTCTCGAATAGCGAAAGGTGCCTCACCCTAGACACCTTCTCGAGTGGGTCTTAGCAGCCCAGGCATAATTAGTAAGCGTGGTGGGTTCCGCGCTCCAGATGGAGACTCAGCTGGAAGTTAAAGGGAAGAATGACAAGGAACTTTATGAATTGGAGCTGTAAGTTAACTCTTTGACAGAGAGAGCGAGATGGTGGTGGGGGACAGCCCCCAGTGAAATCAGAGGTGAGAGCACAAAGCAATACAGTAGGCAGACTCCGGTTTTTTGGGGGGAGATGCTCGAGAATATCCGGGTGGACTCCTGAGGCTCGATCCCGCATTTGCGTATGCCGAGCCTCCTTCCTCATGACCTTTGTCCAGAGTGGAATGCCTCCCCGGCTCCCGGCACATGATCAGTGCATGCTCAGTCACGATATCAGTGCCTGCTCAGCCACGTGATCACTGACGGCACAGTCACGTGATCAGCGCCTCTCAGTCACGTGATCACCGTATGATAAACACGTGATCAGTGAACGACCAGCCACGTGATCACTGCATGCGCGGTCAGGTGGTCAGTTCCTGATCAGCCACCTGATCAGTGCGTGCACAGTCCCCTGATCAGCGCCTGTCAGTCACTGATCACTGCCTGATAAACACGTGATCAGTGCCCGAACAGCCACGTCATCAGTGCATGCGCAGTCACGTGATCAGTGCATGATAGCCACGTGATCAGTGCGTGCACAGTCCCATGATCAGCGCCTGTCAGTCACTGATCATTGCCTGATAAACACGTGATCAGTGCATGATGAGCCATGTGATCAGTGCCCGATCAGCCACGTCATCAGTGCATGCGCAGTCACGTCATCAGTGCATGATAGCCACGTGATCAGTGCATGCTCAGTCACGTGATCTGGACTTGATCAGCCACGTGATCAGTGCCTGCAGAGTCACGTGATCAGGGCCTGCTGAGCTGCGTGATTCCTGCCGGCTCATCTGCATGACAATTGCCATCTGAGCTGCGTGATTCCTGTCGGCTCATCTGCTTGACAATTGCCAGCTGAGCTGCGTGATTCCTGCCTGGTCACGTGCTTGATTATTGCCAGTTGAGCAGCATGATTCGTCACTGCTGAGCTCCATGCTTATTGCCTGCTGATTGCGTGGTTCGTGTCTGCTCAGCTCTTTGAGTATTGCCTCCTGAGGTCCCTGTTCGGTCGCCACCTGCCGGGGACCAGCCCCAACTGATCCAGGGTATTCGAAGGAGAGATGGCCTAGGCGACTATTTATATGCTAATCAGAGATGTCAAGAATAATAGTATGAGGAGAGCTCAGTAGGAAAATTCGGTGGAGAAAAGAGACTGAGTAGCTTGGTTTACGCGGAAGACCAATCAAACTTCAAGACAAGAAGTTTGCACCACTTACGTAGGCCGCAGGCGCCCTCTCGAATAGCGAAAGGTGCCTCACCCTAGACACCTTCTCGAGTGGGTCTTAGCAGCCCAGGCATAATTAGTAAGCGTGGTGGGTTCCGCGCTCCAGATGGAGACTCAGCTGGAAGTTAAAGGGAAGAATGACAAGGAACTTTATGAATTGGAGCTGTAAGTTAACTCTTTGACAGAGAGAGCGAGATGGTGGTGGGGGACAGCCCCCAGTGAAATCAGAGGTGAGAGCACAAAGCAATACAGTAGGCAGACTCCGGTTTTTGGGGGGAGATGCTCGAGAATATCCGGGTGGACTCCTGAGGCTCGATCCCGCATTTGCGTATGCCGAGCCTCCTTCCTCATGACCTTTGTCCAGAGTGGAATGCCTCCCCGGCTCCCGGCACATGATCAGTGCATGCTCAGTCACGATATCAGTGCCTGCTCAGCCACGTGATCACTGACGGCACAGTCACGTGATCAGCGCCTCTCAGTCACGTGATCACCGTATGATAAACACGTGATCAGTGAACGACCAGCCACGTGATCACTGCATGCGCGGTCAGGTGGTCAGTTCCTGATCAGCCACCTGATCAGTGCGTGCACAGTCCCCTGATCAGCGCCTGTCAGTCACTGATCACTGCCTGATAAACACGTGATCAGTGCCCGAACAGCCACGTCATCAGTGCATGCGCAGTCACGTGATCAGTGCATGATAGCCACGTGATCAGTGCGTGCACAGTCCCATGATCAGCGCCTGTCAGTCACTGATCATTGCCTGATAAACACGTGATCAGTGCATGATGAGCCATGTGATCAGTCGATCAGCCACGTCATCAGTGCATGCGCAGTCACGTCATCAGTGCATGATAGCCACGTGATCAGTGCATGCTCAGTCACGTGATCTGGACTTGATCAGCCACGTGATCAGTGCCTGCAGAGTCACGTGATCAGGGCCTGCTGAGCTGCGTGATTCCTGCCGGCTCATCTGCATGACAATTGCCATCTGAGCTGCGTGATTCCTGTCGGCTCATCTGCTTGACAATTGCCAGCTGAGCTGCGTGATTCCTGCCTGGTCACGTGCTTGATTATTGCCAGTTGAGCAGCATGATTCGTCACTGCTGAGCTCCATGCTTATTGCCTGCTGATTGCGTGGTTCGTGTCTGCTCAGCTCTTTGAGTATTGCCTCCTGAGGTCCCTGTTCGGTCGCCACCTGCCGGGGACCAGCCCCAACTGATCCAGGGTATTCGAAGGAGAGATGGCCTAGGCGACTATTTATATGCTAATCAGAGATGTCAAGAATAATAGTATGAGGAGAGCTCAGTAGGAAAATTCGGTGGAGAAAAGAGACTGAGTAGCTTGGTTTACGCGGAAGACCAATCAAACTTCAAGACAAGAAGTTTGCACCACTTACGTAGGCCGCAGGCGCCCTCTCGAATAGCGAAAGGTGCCTCACCCTAGACACCTTCTCGAGTGGGTCTTAGCAGCCCAGGCATAATTAGTAAGCGTGGTGGGTTCCGCGCTCCAGATGGAGACTCAGCTGGAAGTTAAAGGGAAGAATGACAAGGAACTTTATGAATTGGAGCTGTAAGTTAACTCTTTGACAGAGAGAGCGAGATGGTGGTGGGGGACAGCCCCCAGTGAAATCAGAGGTGAGAGCACAAAGCAATACAGTAGGCAGACTCCGGTTTTTTGGGGGGAGATGCTCGAGAATATCCGGGTGGACTCCTGAGGCTCGATCCCGCATTTGCGTATGCCGAGCCTCCTTCCTCATGACCTTTGTCCAGAGTGGAATGCCTCCCCGGCTCCCGGCACATGATCAGTGCATGCTCAGTCACGATATCAGTGCCTGCTCAGCCACGTGATCACTGACGGCACAGTCACGTGATCAGCGCCTCTCAGTCACGTGATCACCGTATGATAAACACGTGATCAGTGAACGACCAGCCACAGTGATCATCAGTCCCCTGATCAGCGCCTGTCAGTCACTGATCAGGTGGTCAGTTCCATGATCACGTGCCAGCCACGTGATCAGTGCGTGCACAGTCCCATGATCAGCGCCTGTCAGTCACTGATCATTGCCTGATAAACACGTGATCAGTGCATGATGAGCCATGTGATCAGTGCCCGATCAGCCACGTCATCAGTGCATGCGCAGTCACGTCATCAGTGCATGATAGCCACGTGATCAGTGCATGCTCAGTCACGTGATCTGGACTTGATCAGCCACGTGATCAGTGCCTGCAGAGTCACGTGATCAGGGCCTGCTGAGCTGCGTGATTCCTGCCGGCTCATCTGCATGACAATTGCCATCTGAGCTGCGTGATTCCTGTCGGCTCATCTGCTTGACAATTGCCAGCTGAGCTGCGTGATTCCTGCCTGGTCACGTGCTTGATTATTGCCAGTTGAGCAGCATGATTCGTCACTGCTGAGCTCCATGCTTATTGCCTGCTGATTGCGTGGTTCGTGTCTGCTCAGCTCTTTGAGTATTGCCTCCTGAGGTCCCTGTTCGGTCGCCACCTGCCGGGGACCAGCCCCAACTGATCCAGGGTATTCGAAGGAGAGATGGCCTAGGCGACTATTTATATGCTAATCAGAGATGTCAAGAATAATAGTATGAGGAGAGCTCAGTAGGAAAATTCGGTGGAGAAAAGAGACTGAGTAGCTTGGTTTACGCGGAAGACCAATCAAACTTCAAGACAAGAAGTTTGCACCACTTACGTAGGCCGCAGGCGCCCTCTCGAATAGCGAAAGGTGCCTCACCCTAGACACCTTCTCGAGTGGGTCTTAGCAGCCCAGGCATAATTAGTAAGCGTGGTGGGTTCCGCGCTCCAGATGGAGACTCAGCTGGAAGTTAAAGGGAAGAATGACAAGGAACTTTATGAATTGGAGCTGTAAGTTAACTCTTTGACAGAGAGAGCGAGATGGTGGTGGGGGACAGCCCCCAGTGAAATCAGAGGTGAGAGCACAAAGCAATACAGTAGGCAGACTCCGGTTTTTTGGGGGGAGATGCTCGAGAATATCCGGGTGGACTCCTGAGGCTCGATCCCGCATTTGCGTATGCCGAGCCTCCTTCCTCATGACCTTTGTCCAGAGTGGAATGCCTCCCCGGCTCCCGGCACATGATCAGTGCATGCTCAGTCACGATATCAGTGCCTGCTCAGCCACGTGATCACTGACGGCACAGTCACGTGATCAGCGCCTCTCAGTCACGTGATCACCGTATGATAAACACGTGATCAGTGAACGACCAGCCACGTGATCACTGCATGCGCGGTCAGGTGGTCAGTTCCTGATCAGCCACCTGATCAGTGCGTGCACAGTCCCCTGATCAGCGCCTGTCAGTCACTGATCACTGCCTGATAAACACGTGATCAGTGCCCGAACAGCCACGTCATCAGTGCATGCGCAGTCACGTGATCAGTGCATGATAGCCACGTGATCAGTGCGTGCACAGTCCCATGATCAGCGCCTGTCAGTCACTGATCATTGCCTGATAAACACGTGATCAGTGCATGATGAGCCATGTGATCAGATGTCATCAGTGCATGAGCCATGTGATCAGTGTGATCAGCCACGTCATCAGTGCATGCGCAGTCACGTCATCAGTGCATGATAGCCACGTGATCAGTGCATGCTCAGTCACGTGATCTGGACTTGATCAGCCACGTGATCAGTGCCTGCAGAGTCACGTGATCAGGGCCTGCTGAGCTGCGTGATTCCTGCCGGCTCATCTGCATGACAATTGCCAGCTGAGCTGCGTGATTCCTGTCGGCTCATCTGCTTGACAATTGCCAGCTGAGCTGCGTGATTCCTGCCTGGTCACGTGCTTGATTATTGCCAGTTGAGCAGCATGATTCGTCACTGCTGAGCTCCATGCTTATTGCCTGCTGATTGCGTGGTTCGTGTCTGCTCAGCTCTTTGAGTATTGCCTCCTGAGGTCCCTGTTCGGTCGCCACCTGCCGGGGACCAGCCCCAACTGATCCAGGGTATTCGAAGGAGAGATGGCCTAGGCGACTATTTATATGCTAATCAGAGATGTCAAGAATAATAGTATGAGGAGAGCTCAGTAGGAAAATTCGGTGGAGAAAAGAGACTGAGTAGCTTGGTTTACGCGGAAGACCAATCAAACTTCAAGACAAGAAGTTTGCACCACTTACGTAGGCCGCAGGCGCCCTCTCGAATAGCGAAAGGTGCCTCACCCTAGACACCTTCTCGAGTGGGTCTTAGCAGCCCAGGCATAATTAGTAAGCGTGGTGGGTTCCGCGCTCCAGATGGAGACTCAGCTGGAAGTTAAAGGGAAGAATGACAAGGAACTTTATGAATTGGAGCTGTAAGTTAACTCTTTGACAGAGAGAGCGAGATGGTGGTGGGGGACAGCCCCCAGTGAAATCAGAGGTGAGAGCACAAAGCAATACAGTAGGCAGACTCCGGTTTTTTGGGGGAGATGCTCGAGAATATCCGGGTGGACTCCTGAGGCTCGATCCCGCATTTGCGTATGCCGAGCCTCCTTCCTCATGACCTTTGTCCAGAGTGGAATGCCTCCCCGGCTCCCGGCACATGATCAGTGCATGCTCAGTCACGATATCAGTGCCTGCTCAGCCACGTGATCACTGACGGCACAGTCACGTGATCAGCGCCTCTCAGTCACGTGATCACCGTATGATAAACACGTGATCAGTGAACGACCAGCCACGTGATCACTGCATGCGCGGTCAGGTGGTCAGTTCCTGATCAGCCACCTGATCAGTGCGTGCACAGTCCCCTGATCAGCGCCTGTCAGTCACTGATCACTGCCTGATAAACACGTGATCAGTGCCCGAACAGCCACGTCATCAGTGCATGCGCAGTCACGTGATCAGTGCATGATAGCCACGTGATCAGTGCGTGCACAGTCCCATGATCAGCGCCTGTCAGTCACTGATCATTGCCTGATAAACACGTGATCAGTGCATGATGAGCCATGTGATCAGTGCCCGATCAGCCACGTCATCAGTGCATGCGCAGTCACGTCATCAGTGCATGATAGCCACGTGATCAGTGCATGCTCAGTCACGTGATCTGGACTTGATCAGCCACGTGATCAGTGCCTGCAGAGTCACGTGATCAGGGCCTGCTGAGCTGCGTGATTCCTGCCGGCTCATCTGCATGACAATTGCCATCTGAGCTGCGTGATTCCTGTCGGCTCATCTGCTTGACAATTGCCAGCTGAGCTGCGTGATTCCTGCCTGGTCACGTGCTTGATTATTGCCAGTTGAGCAGCATGATTCGTCACTGCTGAGCTCCATGCTTATTGCCTGCTGATTGCGTGGTTCGTGTCTGCTCAGCTCTTTGAGTATTGCCTCCTGAGGTCCCTGTTCGGTCGCCACCTGCCGGGGACCAGCCCCAACTGATCCAGGGTATTCGAAGGAGAGATGGCCTAGGCGACTATTTATATGCTAATCAGAGATGTCAAGAATAATAGTATGAGGAGAGCTCAGTAGGAAAATTCGGTGGAGAAAAGAGACTGAGTAGCTTGGTTTACGCGGAAGACCAATCAAACTTCAAGACAAGAAGTTTGCACCACTTACGTAGGCCGCAGGCGCCCTCTCGAATAGCGAAAGGTGCCTCACCCTAGACACCTTCTCGAGTGGGTCTTAGCAGCCCAGGCATAATTAGTAAGCGTGGTGGGTTCCGCGCTCCAGATGGAGACTCAGCTGGAAGTTAAAGGGAAGAATGACAAGGAACTTTATGAATTGGAGCTGTAAGTTAACTCTTTGACAGAGAGAGCGAGATGGTGGTGGGGGACAGCCCCCAGTGAAATCAGAGGTGAGAGCACAAAGCAATACAGTAGGCAGACTCCGGTTTTTTGGGGGGAGATGCTCGAGAATATCCGGGTGGACTCCTGAGGCTCGATCCCGCATTTGCGTATGCCGAGCCTCCTTCCTCATGACCTTTGTCCAGAGTGGAATGCCTCCCCGGCTCCCGGCACATGATCAGTGCATGCTCAGTCACGATATCAGTGCCTGCTCAGCCACGTGATCACTGACGGCACAGTCACGTGATCAGCGCCTCTCAGTCACGTGATCACCGTATGATAAACACGTGATCAGTGAACGACCAGCCACGTGATCACTGCATAAATCACGTGATCAGTGAACGACCAGCCCACGTGATCACGTGCATGCGCGGTCAGTGGATCAGTCCTGATCAGATCACACCTGATCAGTGCGTGCACAGTCCCCTGATCAGCGCCTGTCAGTCACTGATCACTGCCTGATAAACACGTGATCAGTGCCCGAACAGCCACGTCATCAGTGCATGCGCAGTCACGTGATCAGTGCATGATAGCCACGTGATCAGTGCGTGCACAGTCCCATGATCAGCGCCTGTCAGTCACTGATCATTGCCTGATAAACACGTGATCAGTGCATGATGAGCCATGTGATCAGTGCCCGATCAGCCACGTCATCAGTGCATGCGCAGTCACGTCATCAGTGCATGATAGCCACGTGATCAGTGCATGCTCAGTCACGTGATCTGGACTTGATCAGCCACGTGATCAGTGCCTGCAGAGTCACGTGATCAGGGCCTGCTGAGCTGCGTGATTCCTGCCGGCTCATCTGCATGACAATTGCCATCTGAGCTGCGTGATTCCTGTCGGCTCATCTGCTTGACAATTGCCAGCTGAGCTGCGTGATTCCTGCCTGGTCACGTGCTTGATTATTGCCAGTTGAGCAGCATGATTCGTCACTGCTGAGCTCCATGCTTATTGCCTGCTGATTGCGTGGTTCGTGTCTGCTCAGCTCTTTGAGTATTGCCTCCTGAGGTCCCTGTTCGGTCGCCACCTGCCGGGGACCAGCCCCAACTGATCCAGGGTATTCGAAGGAGAGATGGCCTAGGCGACTATTTATATGCTAATCAGAGATGTCAAGAATAATAGTATGAGGAGAGCTCAGTAGGAAAATTCGGTGGAGAAAAGAGACTGAGTAGCTTGGTTTACGCGGAAGACCAATCAAACTTCAAGACAAGAAGTTTGCACCACTTACGTAGGCCGCAGGCGCCCTCTCGAATAGCGAAAGGTGCCTCACCCTAGACACCTTCTCGAGTGGGTCTTAGCAGCCCAGGCATAATTAGTAAGCGTGGTGGGTTCCGCGCTCCAGATGGAGACTCAGCTGGAAGTTAAAGGGAAGAATGACAAGGAACTTTATGAATTGGAGCTGTAAGTTAACTCTTTGACAGAGAGAGCGAGATGGTGGTGGGGGACAGCCCCCAGTGAAATCAGAGGTGAGAGCACAAAGCAATACAGTAGGCAGACTCTGGTTTTTTGGGGGGAGATGCTCGAGAATATCCGGGTGGACTCCTGAGGCTCGATCCCGCATTTGCGTATGCCGAGCCTCCTTCCTCATGACCTTTGTCCAGAGTGGAATGCCTCCCCGGCTCCCGGCACATGATCAGTGCATGCTCAGTCACGATATCAGTGCCTGCTCAGCCACGTGATCACTGACGGCACAGTCACGTGATCAGCGCCTCTCAGTCACGTGATCACCGTATGATAAACACGTGATCAGTGAACGACCAGCCACGTGATCACTGCATGCGCAGTCAGGTGGTCAGTTCCTGATCAGCCACCTGATCAGTGCGTGCACAGTCCCCTGATCAGCGCCTGTCAGTCACTGATCATTGCACTGAGTAAACACGTGATCAGTGATCATGATGAGCGTGATCAGTGTGATCAGTGCAGTGATCAGCCACGTCATCAGTGCATGCGCAGTCACGTCATCAGTGCATGATAGCCACGTGATCAGTGCATGCTCAGTCACGTGATCTGGACTTGATCAGCCACGTGATCAGTGCCTGCAGAGTCACGTGATCAGGGCCTGCTGAGCTGCGTGATTCCTGCCGGCTCATCTGCATGACAATTGCCATCTGAGCTGCGTGATTCCTGTCGGCTCATCTGCTTGACAATTGCCAGCTGAGCTGCGTGATTCCTGCCTGGTCACGTGCTTGATTATTGCCAGTTGAGCAGCATGATTCGTCACTGCTGAGCTCCATGCTTATTGCCTGCTGATTGCGTGGTTCGTGTCTGCTCAGCTCTTTGAGTATTGCCTCCTGAGGTCCCTGTTCGGTCGCCACCTGCCGGGGACCAGCCCCAACTGATCCAGGGTATTCGAAGGAGAGATGGCCTAGGCGACTATTTATATGCTAATCAGAGATGTCAAGAATAATAGTATGAGGAGAGCTCAGTAGGAAAATTCGGTGGAGAAAAGAGACTGAGTAGCTTGGTTTACGCGGAAGACCAATCAAACTTCAAGACAAGAAGTTTGCACCACTTACGTAGGCCGCAGGCGCCCTCTCGAATAGCGAAAGGTGCCTCACCCTAGACACCTTCTCGAGTGGGTCTTAGCAGCCCAGGCATAATTAGTAAGCGTGGTGGGTTCCGCGCTCCAGATGGAGACTCAGCTGGAAGTTAAAGGGAAGAATGACAAGGAACTTTATGAATTGGAGCTGTAAGTTAACTCTTTGACAGAGAGAGCGAGATGGTGGTGGGGGACAGCCCCCAGTGAAATCAGAGGTGAGAGCACAAAGCAATACAGTAGGCAGACTCCGGTTTTTTGGGGGGAGATGCTCGAGAATATCCGGGTGGACTCCTGAGGCTCGATCCCGCATTTGCGTATGCCGAGCCTCCTTCCTCATGACCTTTGTCCAGAGTGGAATGCCTCCCCGGCTCCCGGCACATGATCAGTGCATGCTCAGTCACGATATCAGTGCCTGCTCAGCCACGTGATCACTGACGGCACAGTCACGTGATCAGCGCCTCTCAGTCACGTGATCACCGTATGATAAACACGTGATCAGTGAACGACCAGCCACGTGATCACTGCATGCGCGGTCAGGTGGTCAGTTCCTGATCAGCCACCTGATCAGTGCGTGCACAGTCCCCTGATCAGCGCCTGTCAGTCACTGATCACTGCCTGATAAACACGTGATCAGTGCCCGAACAGCCACGTCATCAGTGCATGCGCAGTCACGTGATCAGTGCATGATAGCCACGTGATCAGTGCGTGCACAGTCCCATGATCAGCGCCTGTCAGTCACTGATCATTGCCTGATAAACACGTGATCAGTGCATGATGAGCCATGTGATCAGTGCCCGATCAGCCACGTCATCAGTGCATGCGCAGTCACGTCATCAGTGCATGATAGCCACGTGATCAGTGCATGCTCAGTCACGTGATCTGGACTTGATCAGCCACGTGATCAGTGCCTGCAGAGTCACGTGATCAGGGCCTGCTGAGCTGCGTGATTCCTGCCGGCTCATCTGCATGACAATTGCCATCTGAGCTGCGTGATTCCTGTCGGCTCATCTGCTTGACAATTGCCAGCTGAGCTGCGTGATTCCTGCCTGGTCACGTGCTTGATTATTGCCAGTTGAGCAGCATGATTCGTCACTGCTGAGCTCCATGCTTATTGCCTGCTGATTGCGTGGTTCGTGTCTGCTCAGCTCTTTGAGTATTGCCTCCTGAGGTCCCTGTTCGGTCGCCACCTGCCGGGGACCAGCCCCAACTGATCCAGGGTATTCGAAGGAGAGATGGCCTAGGCGACTATTTATATGCTAATCAGAGATGTCAAGAATAATAGTATGAGGAGAGCTCAGTAGGAAAATTCGGTGGAGAAAAGAGACTGAGTAGCTTGGTTTACGCGGAAGACCAATCAAACTTCAAGACAAGAAGTTTGCACCACTTACGTAGGCCGCAGGCGCCCTCTCGAATAGCGAAAGGTGCCTCACCCTAGACACCTTCTCGAGTGGGTCTTAGCAGCCCAGGCATAATTAGTAAGCGTGGTGGGTTCCGCGCTCCAGATGGAGACTCAGCTGGAAGTTAAAGGGAAGAATGACAAGGAACTTTATGAATTGGAGCTGTAAGTTAACTCTTTGACAGAGAGAGCGAGATGGTGGTGGGGGACAGCCCCCAGTGAAATCAGAGGTGAGAGCACAAAGCAATACAGTAGGCAGACTCCGGTTTTTTGGGGGGAGATGCTCGAGAATATCCGGGTGGACTCCTGAGGCTCGATCCCGCATTTGCGTATGCCGAGCCTCCTTCCTCATGACCTTTGTCCAGAGTGGAATGCCTCCCCGGCTCCCGGCACATGATCAGTGCATGCTCAGTCACGATATCAGTGCCTGCTCAGCCACGTGATCACTGACGGCACAGTCACGTGATCAGCGCCTCTCAGTCACGTGATCACCGTATGATAAACACGTGATCAGTGAACGACCAGCCACGTGATCACTGCATGCGCGGTCAGGTGGTCAGTTCCTGATCAGCCACCTGATCAGTGCGTGCACAGTCCCCTGATCAGCGCCTGTCAGTCACTGATCACTGCCTGATAAACACGTGATCAGTGCCCGAACAGCCACGTCATCAGTGCATGCGCAGTCACGTGATCAGTGCATGATAGCCACGTGATCAGTGCGTGCACAGTCCCATGATCAGCGCCTGTCAGTCACTGATCATTGCCTGATAAACACGTGATCAGTGCATGATGAGCCATGTGATCAGTGCCCGATCAGCCACGTCATCAGTGCATGCGCAGTCACGTCATCAGTGCATGATAGCCACGTGATCAGTGCATGCTCAGTCACGTGATCTGGACTTGATCAGCCACGTGATCAGTGCCTGCAGAGTCACGTGATCAGGGCCTGCTGAGCTGCGTGATTCCTGCCGGCTCATCTGCATGACAATTGCCATCTGAGCTGCGTGATTCCTGTCGGCTCATCTGCTTGACAATTGCCAGCTGAGCTGCGTGATTCCTGCCTGGTCACGTGCTTGATTATTGCCAGTTGAGCAGCATGATTCGTCACTGCTGAGCTCCATGCTTATTGCCTGCTGATTGCGTGGTTCGTGTCTGCTCAGCTCTTTGAGTATTGCCTCCTGAGGTCCCTGTTCGGTCGCCACCTGCCGGGGACCAGCCCCAACTGATCCAGGGTATTCGAAGGAGAGATGGCCTAGGCGACTATTTATATGCTAATCAGAGATGTCAAGAATAATAGTATGAGGAGAGCTCAGTAGGAAAATTCGGTGGAGAAAAGAGACTGAGTAGCTTGGTTTACGCGGAAGACCAATCAAACTTCAAGACAAGAAGTTTGCACCACTTACGTAGGCCGCAGGCGCCCTCTCGAATAGCGAAAGGTGCCTCACCCTAGACACCTTCTCGAGTGGGTCTTAGCAGCCCAGGCATAATTAGTAAGCGTGGTGGGTTCCGCGCTCCAGATGGAGACTCAGCTGGAAGTTAAAGGGAAGAATGACAAGGAACTTTATGAATTGGAGCTGTAAGTTAACTCTTTGACAGAGAGAGCGAGATGGTGGTGGGGGACAGCCCCCAGTGAAATCAGAGGTGAGAGCACAAAGCAATACAGTAGGCAGACTCCGGTTTTTTTGGGGGGAGATGCTCGAGAATATCCGGGTGGACTCCTGAGGCTCGATCCCGCATTTGCGTATGCCGAGCCTCCTTCCTCATGACCTTTGTCCAGAGTGGAATGCCTCCCCGGCTCCCGGCACATGATCAGTGCATGCTCAGTCACGATATCAGTGCCTGCTCAGCCACGTGATCACTGACGGCACAGTCACGTGATCAGCGCCTCTCAGTCACGTGATCACCGTATGATAAACACGTGATCAGTGAACGACCAGCCACGTGATCACTGCATGCGCAGTCAGGTGGTCAGTTCCTGATCAGCCACCTGATCAGTGCGTGCACAGTCCCCTGATCAGCGCCTGTCAGTCACTGATCACTGCCTGATAAACACGTGATCAGTGCCCGAACAGCCACGTCATCAGTGCATGCGCAGTCACGTGATCAGTGCATGATAGCCACGTGATCAGTGCGTGCACATGATCATGATCAGCCTGATAAACACGTGATCAGTGCCCGATCAACAGCCACGTCATCAGTGCATGCGCAGTCACGTGATCAGTGCATGATAGCCACGTGATCAGTGCGTGCACAGTCCCATGATCAGCGCCTGTCAGTCACTGATCATTGCCTGATAAACACGTGATCAGTGCATGATGAGCCATGTGATCAGTGCCCGATCAGCCACGTCATCAGTGCATGCGCAGTCACGTCATCAGTGCATGATAGCCACGTGATCAGTGCATGCTCAGTCACGTGATCTGGACTTGATCAGCCACGTGATCAGTGCCTGCAGAGTCACGTGATCAGGGCCTGCTGAGCTGCGTGATTCCTGCCGGCTCATCTGCATGACAATTGCCAGCTGAGCTGCGTGATTCCTGTCGGCTCATCTGCTTGACAATTGCCAGCTGAGCTGCGTGATTCCTGCCTGGTCACGTGCTTGATTATTGCCAGTTGAGCAGCATGATTCGTCACTGCTGAGCTCCATGCTTATTGCCTGCTGATTGCGTGGTTCGTGTCTGCTCAGCTCTTTGAGTATTGCCTCCTGAGGTCCCTGTTCGGTCGCCACCTGCCGGGGACCAGCCCCAACTGATCCAGGGTATTCGAAGGAGAGATGGCCTAGGCGACTATTTATATGCTAATCAGAGATGTCAAGAATAATAGTATGAGGAGAGCTCAGTAGGAAAATTCGGTGGAGAAAAGAGACTGAGTAGCTTGGTTTACGCGGAAGACCAATCAAACTTCAAGACAAGAAGTTTGCACCACTTACGTAGGCCGCAGGCGCCCTCTCGAATAGCGAAAGGTGCCTCACCCTAGACACCTTCTCGAGTGGGTCTTAGCAGCCCAGGCATAATTAGTAAGCGTGGTGGGTTCCGCGCTCCAGATGGAGACTCAGCTGGAAGTTAAAGGGAAGAATGACAAGGAACTTTATGAATTGGAGCTGTAAGTTAACTCTTTGACAGAGAGAGCGAGATGGTGGTGGGGGACAGCCCCCAGTGAAATCAGAGGTGAGAGCACAAAGCAATACAGTAGGCAGACTCCGGTTTTTTGGGGGGAGATGCTCGAGAATATCCGGGTGGACTCCTGAGGCTCGATCCCGCATTTGCGTATGCCGAGCCTCCTTCCTCATGACCTTTGTCCAGAGTGGAATGCCTCCCCGGCTCCCGGCACATGATCAGTGCATGCTCAGTCACGATATCAGTGCCTGCTCAGCCACGTGATCACTGACGGCACAGTCACGTGATCAGCGCCTCTCAGTCACGTGATCACCGTATGATAAACACGTGATCAGTGAACGACCAGCCACGTGATCACTGCATGCGCAGTCAGGTGGTCAGTTCCTGATCAGCCACCTGATCAGTGCGTGCACAGTCCCCTGATCAGCGCCTGTCAGTCACTGATCACTGCCTGATAAACACGTGATCAGTGCCCGAACAGCCACGTCATCAGTGCATGCGCAGTCACGTGATCAGTGCATGATAGCCACGTGATCAGTGCGTGCACAGTCCCATGATCAGCGCCTGTCAGTCACTGATCATTGCCTGATAAACACGTGATCAGTGCATGATGAGCCATGTGATCAGTGCCCGATCAGCCACGTCATCAGTGCATGCGCAGTCACGTCATCAGTGCATGATAGCCACGTGATCAGTGCATGCTCAGTCACGTGATCTGGACTTGATCAGCCACGTGATCAGTGCCTGCAGAGTCACGTGATCAGGGCCTGCTGAGCTGCGTGATTCCTGCCGGCTCATCTGCATGACAATTGCCATCTGAGCTGCGTGATTCCTGTCGGCTCATCTGCTTGACAATTGCCAGCTGAGCTGCGTGATTCCTGCCTGGTCACGTGCTTGATTATTGCCAGTTGAGCAGCATGATTCGTCACTGCTGAGCTCCATGCTTATTGCCTGCTGATTGCGTGGTTCGTGTCTGCTCAGCTCTTTGAGTATTGCCTCCTGAGGTCCCTGTTCGGTCGCCACCTGCCGGGGACCAGCCCCAACTGATCCAGGGTATTCGAAGGAGAGATGGCCTAGGCGACTATTTATATGCTAATCAGAGATGTCAAGAATAATAGTATGAGGAGAGCTCAGTAGGAAAATTCGGTGGAGAAAAGAGACTGAGTAGCTTGGTTTACGCGGAAGACCAATCAAACTTCAAGACAAGAAGTTTGCACCACTTACGTAGGCCGCAGGCGCCCTCTCGAATAGCGAAAGGTGCCTCACCCTAGACACCTTCTCGAGTGGGTCTTAGCAGCCCAGGCATAATTAGTAAGCGTGGTGGGTTCCGCGCTCCAGATGGAGACTCAGCTGGAAGTTAAAGGGAAGAATGACAAGGAACTTTATGAATTGGAGCTGTAAGTTAACTCTTTGACAGAGAGAGCGAGATGGTGGTGGGGGACAGCCCCCAGTGAAATCAGAGGTGAGAGCACAAAGCAATACAGTAGGCAGACTCCGGTTTTTTTGGGGGGAGATGCTCGAGAATATCCGGGTGGACTCCTGAGGCTCGATCCCGCATTTGCGTATGCCGAGCCTCCTTCCTCATGACCTTTGTCCAGAGTGGAATGCCTCCCCGGCTCCCGGCACATGATCAGTGCATGCTCAGTCACGATATCAGTGCCTGCTCAGCCACGTGATCACTGACGGCACAGTCACGTGATCAGCGCCTCTCAGTCACGTGATCACCGTATGATAAACACGTGATCAGTGAACGACCAGCCACGTGATCACTGCATGCGCGGTCAGGTGGTCAGTTCCTGATCAGCCACCTGATCAGTGCGTGCACAGTCCCCTGATCAGCGCCTGTCAGTCACTGATCACTGCCTGATAAACACGTGATCAGTGCCCGAACAGCCACGTCATCAGTGCATGCGCAGTCACGTGATCAGTGCATGATAGCCACGTGATCAGTGCGTGCACAGTCCCATGATCAGCGCCTGTCAGTCACTGATCATTGCCTGATAAACACGTGATCAGTGCATGATGAGCCATGTGATCAGTGCCCGATCAGCCACGTCATCAGTGCATGCGCAGTCACGTCATCAGTGCATGATAGCCACGTGATCAGTGCATGCTCAGTCACGTGATCTGGACTTGATCAGCCACGTGATCAGTGCCTGCAGAGTCACGTGATCAGGGCCTGCTGAGCTGCGTGAGGGCCAATTGCTGAGCTGCGTGATTCCTGTCGGCTCATCTGCTTGACAATTGCCAGCTGAGCTGCGTGATTCCTGCCTGGTCACGTGCTTGATTATTGCCAGTTGAGCAGCATGATTCGTCACTGCTGAGCTCCATGCTTATTGCCTGCTGATTGCGTGGTTCGTGTCTGCTCAGCTCTTTGAGTATTGCCTCCTGAGGTCCCTGTTCGGTCGCCACCTGCCGGGGACCAGCCCCAACTGATCCAGGGTATTCGAAGGAGAGATGGCCTAGGCGACTATTTATATGCTAATCAGAGATGTCAAGAATAATAGTATGAGGAGAGCTCAGTAGGAAAATTCGGTGGAGAAAAGAGACTGAGTAGCTTGGTTTACGCGGAAGACCAATCAAACTTCAAGACAAGAAGTTTGCACCACTTACGTAGGCCGCAGGCGCCCTCTCGAATAGCGAAAGGTGCCTCACCCTAGACACCTTCTCGAGTGGGTCTTAGCAGCCCAGGCATAATTAGTAAGCGTGGTGGGTTCCGCGCTCCAGATGGAGACTCAGCTGGAAGTTAAAGGGAAGAATGACAAGGAACTTTATGAATTGGAGCTGTAAGTTAACTCTTTGACAGAGAGAGCGAGATGGTGGTGGGGGACAGCCCCCAGTGAAATCAGAGGTGAGAGCACAAAGCAATACAGTAGGCAGACTCTGGTTTTTTTGGGGGAGATGCTCGAGAATATCCGGGTGGACTCCTGAGGCTCGATCCCGCATTTGCGTATGCCGAGCCTCCTTCCTCATGACCTTTGTCCAGAGTGGAATGCCTCCCCGGCTCCCGGCACATGATCAGTGCATGCTCAGTCACGATATCAGTGCCTGCTCAGCCACGTGATCACTGACGGCACAGTCACGTGATCAGCGCCTCTCAGTCACGTGATCACCGTATGATAAACACGTGATCAGTGAACGACCAGCCACGTGATCACTGCATGCGCAGTCAGGTGGTCAGTTCCTGATCAGCCACCTGATCAGTGCGTGCACAGTCCCCTGATCAGCGCCTCAGTCACGTCACTGATCACTGCCTGATAACGTGATCAGTGCGTGATCAGTGCCACGATCACAGCCACGTCATCAGATGCATGCGCAGTCACGTGATCAGTGCATGATAGCCACGTGATCAGTGCGTGCACAGTCCCATGATCAGCGCCTGTCAGTCACTGATCATTGCCTGATAAACACGTGATCAGTGCATGATGAGCCATGTGATCAGTGCCTGATCAGCCACGTCATCAGTGCATGCGCAGTCACGTCATCAGTGCATGATAGCCACGTGATCAGTGCATGCTCAGTCACGTGATCTGGACTTGATCAGCCACGTGATCAGTGCCTGCAGAGTCACGTGATCAGGGCCTGCTGAGCTGCGTGATTCCTGCCGGCTCATCTGCATGACAATTGCCATCTGAGCTGCGTGATTCCTGTCGGCTCATCTGCTTGACAATTGCCAGCTGAGCTGCGTGATTCCTGCCTGGTCACGTGCTTGATTATTGCCAGTTGAGCAGCATGATTCGTCACTGCTGAGCTCCATGCTTATTGCCTGCTGATTGCGTGGTTCGTGTCTGCTCAGCTCTTTGAGTATTGCCTCCTGAGGTCCCTGTTCGGTCGCCACCTGCCGGGGACCAGCCCCAACTGATCCAGGGTATTCGAAGGAGAGATGGCCTAGGCGACTATTTATATGCTAATCAGAGATGTCAAGAATAATAGTATGAGGAGAGCTCAGTAGGAAAATTCGGTGGAGAAAAGAGACTGAGTAGCTTGGTTTACGCGGAAGACCAATCAAACTTCAAGACAAGAAGTTTGCACCACTTACGTAGGCCGCAGGCGCCCTCTCGAATAGCGAAAGGTGCCTCACCCTAGACACCTTCTCGAGTGGGTCTTAGCAGCCCAGGCATAATTAGTAAGCGTGGTGGGTTCCGCGCTCCAGATGGAGACTCAGCTGGAAGTTAAAGGGAAGAATGACAAGGAACTTTATGAATTGGAGCTGTAAGTTAACTCTTTGACAGAGAGAGCGAGATGGTGGTGGGGGACAGCCCCCAGTGAAATCAGAGGTGAGAGCACAAAGCAATACAGTAGGCAGACTCCGGTTTTTTTGGGGGGAGATGCTCGAGAATATCCGGGTGGACTCCTGAGGCTCGATCCCGCATTTGCGTATGCCGAGCCTCCTTCCTCATGACCTTTGTCCAGAGTGGAATGCCTCCCCGGCTCCCGGCACATGATCAGTGCATGCTCAGTCACGATATCAGTGCCTGCTCAGCCACGTGATCACTGACGGCACAGTCACGTGATCAGCGCCTCTCAGTCACGTGATCACCGTATGATAAACACGTGATCAGTGAACGACCAGCCACGTGATCACTGCATGCGCGGTCAGGTGGTCAGTTCCTGATCAGCCACCTGATCAGTGCGTGCACAGTCCCCTGATCAGCGCCTGTCAGTCACTGATCACTGCCTGATAAACACGTGATCAGTGCCCGAACAGCCACGTCATCAGTGCATGCGCAGTCACGTGATCAGTGCATGATAGCCACGTGATCAGTGCGTGCACAGTCCCATGATCAGCGCCTGTCAGTCACTGATCATTGCCTGATAAACACGTGATCAGTGCATGATGAGCCATGTGATCAGTGCCTGATCAGCCACGTCATCAGTGCATGCGCAGTCACGTCATCAGTGCATGATAGCCACGTGATCAGTGCATGCTCAGTCACGTGATCTGGACTTGATCAGCCACGTGATCAGTGCCTGCAGAGTCACGTGATCAGGGCCTGCTGAGCTGCGTGATTGAGCTGCTGATTCCTGTCGGCTCATCTGCTTGACAATTGCCAGCTGAGCTGCGTGATTCCTGCCTGGTCACGTGCTTGATTATTGCCAGTTGAGCAGCATGATTCGTCACTGCTGAGCTCCATGCTTATTGCCTGCTGATTGCGTGGTTCGTGTCTGCTCAGCTCTTTGAGTATTGCCTCCTGAGGTCCCTGTTCGGTCGCCACCTGCCGGGGACCAGCCCCAACTGATCCAGGGTATTCGAAGGAGAGATGGCCTAGGCGACTATTTATATGCTAATCAGAGATGTCAAGAATAATAGTATGAGGAGAGCTCAGTAGGAAAATTCGGTGGAGAAAAGAGACTGAGTAGCTTGGTTTACGCGGAAGACCAATCAAACTTCAAGACAAGAAGTTTGCACCACTTACGTAGGCCGCAGGCGCCCTCTCGAATAGCGAAAGGTGCCTCACCCTAGACACCTTCTCGAGTGGGTCTTAGCAGCCCAGGCATAATTAGTAAGCGTGGTGGGTTCCGCGCTCCAGATGGAGACTCAGCTGGAAGTTAAAGGGAAGAATGACAAGGAACTTTATGAATTGGAGCTGTAAGTTAACTCTTTGACAGAGAGAGCGAGATGGTGGTGGGGGACAGCCCCCAGTGAAATCAGAGGTGAGAGCACAAAGCAATACAGTAGGCAGACTCTGGTTTTTTTGGGGGGAGATGCTCGAGAATATCCGGGTGGACTCCTGAGGCTCGATCCCGCATTTGCGTATGCCGAGCCTCCTTCCTCATGACCTTTGTCCAGAGTGGAATGCCTCCCCGGCTCCCGGCACATGATCAGTGCATGCTCAGTCACGATATCAGTGCCTGCTCAGCCACGTGATCACTGACGGCACAGTCACGTGATCAGCGCCTCTCAGTCACGTGATCACCGTATGATAAACACGTGATCAGTGAACGACCAGCCACGTGATCACTGCATGCGCAGTCAGGTGGTCAGTTCCTGATCAGCCACCTGATCAGTGCGTGCACAGTCCCCTGATCAGCGCCTGTCAGTCACTGATCACTGCCTGATAAACACGTGATCAGTGCCCGAACAGCCACGTCATCAGTGCATGCGCAGTCACGTGATCAGTGCATGATAGCCACGTGATCAGTGCGTGCACAGTCCCATGATCAGCGCCTGTCAGTCACTGATCATTGCCTGATAAACACGTGATCAGTGCATGATGAGCCATGTGATCAGATGTCATCAGTGCATGCGCAGTCACGTCATCAGTGCATGATAGCCACGTGATCAGTGCATGCTCAGTCACGTGATCTGGACTTGATCAGCCACGTGATCAGTGCCTGCAGAGTCACGTGATCAGGGCCTGCTGAGCTGCGTGATTCCTGCCGGCTCATCTGCATGACAATTGCCATCTGAGCTGCGTGATTCCTGTCGGCTCATCTGCTTGACAATTGCCAGCTGAGCTGCGTGATTCCTGCCTGGTCACGTGCTTGATTATTGCCAGTTGAGCAGCATGATTCGTCACTGCTGAGCTCCATGCTTATTGCCTGCTGATTGCGTGGTTCGTGTCTGCTCAGCTCTTTGAGTATTGCCTCCTGAGGTCCCTGTTCGGTCGCCACCTGCCGGGGACCAGCCCCAACTGATCCAGGGTATTCGAAGGAGAGATGGCCTAGGCGACTATTTATATGCTAATCAGAGATGTCAAGAATAATAGTATGAGGAGAGCTCAGTAGGAAAATTCGGTGGAGAAAAGAGACTGAGTAGCTTGGTTTACGCGGAAGACCAATCAAACTTCAAGACAAGAAGTTTGCACCACTTACGTAGGCCGCAGGCGCCCTCTCGAATAGCGAAAGGTGCCTCACCCTAGACACCTTCTCGAGTGGGTCTTAGCAGCCCAGGCATAATTAGTAAGCGTGGTGGGTTCCGCGCTCCAGATGGAGACTCAGCTGGAAGTTAAAGGGAAGAATGACAAGGAACTTTATGAATTGGAGCTGTAAGTTAACTCTTTGACAGAGAGAGCGAGATGGTGGTGGGGGACAGCCCCCAGTGAAATCAGAGGTGAGAGCACAAAGCAATACAGTAGGCAGACTCTGGTTTTTTTGGGGGAGATGCTCGAGAATATCCGGGTGGACTCCTGAGGCTCGATCCCGCATTTGCGTATGCCGAGCCTCCTTCCTCATGACCTTTGTCCAGAGTGGAATGCCTCCCCGGCTCCCGGCACATGATCAGTGCATGCTCAGTCACGATATCAGTGCCTGCTCAGCCACGTGATCACTGACGGCACAGTCACGTGATCAGCGCCTCTCAGTCACGTGATCACCGTATGATAAACACGTGATCAGTGAACGACCAGCCACGTGATCACTGCATGCGCAGTCAGGTGGATCAGTTCCTGATCAGCCACCTGATCAGTGCAGTGCACAGTCCCCATGATCAGTGCCTGTGTCAGCGCCTGATCATCATTGCCTGATAAACACGTGATCATGTGCATGATCAGCCACGTCATCAGTGCATGCAGTGCAGTCACGTGATCACGTGCACTTGATCAGCCACGTGATCAGTGCCTGCAGAGTCACGTGATCAGTGCCTGCTGAGCTGCGTGATTCCTGCCGGCTCATCTGCTTGACAATTGCCAGCTGAGCTGCGTGATTCCTGCCTGGTCACGTGCTTGATTATTGCCAGTTGAGCAGCATGATTCGTCACTGCTGAGCTCCATGCTTATTGCCTGCTGATTGCGTGGTTCGTGTCTGCTCAGCTCTTTGAGTATTGCCTCCTGAGGTCCCTGTTCGGTCGCCACCTGCCGGGGACCAGCCCCAACTGATCCAGGGTATTCGAAGGAGAGATGGCCTAGGCGACTATTTATATGCTAATCAGAGATGTCAAGAATAATAGTATGAGGAGAGCTCAGTAGGAAAATTCGGTGGAGAAAAGAGACTGAGTAGCTTGGTTTACGCGGAAGACCAATCAAACTTCAAGACAAGAAGTTTGCACCACTTACGTAGGCCGCAGGCGCCCTCTCGAATAGCGAAAGGTGCCTCACCCTAGACACCTTCTCGAGTGGGTCTTAGCAGCCCAGGCATAATTAGTAAGCGTGGTGGGTTCCGCGCTCCAGATGGAGACTCAGCTGGAAGTTAAAGGGAAGAATGACAAGGAACTTTATGAATTGGAGCTGTAAGTTAACTCTTTGACAGAGAGAGCGAGATGGTGGTGGGGGACAGCCCCCAGTGAAATCAGAGGTGAGAGCACAAAGCAATACAGTAGGCAGACTCTGGTTTTTTTGGGGGGAGATGCTCGAGAATATCCGGGTGGACTCCTGAGGCTCGATCCCGCATTTGCGTATGCCGAGCCTCCTTCCTCATGACCTTTGTCCAGAGTGGAATGCCTCCCCGGCTCCCGGCACATGATCAGTGCATGCTCAGTCACGATATCAGTGCCTGCTCAGCCACGTGATCACTGACGGCACAGTCACGTGATCAGCGCCTCTCAGTCACGTGATCACCGTATGATAAACACGTGATCAGTGAACGACCAGCCACGTGATCACTGCATGCGCGGTCAGGTGGTCAGTTCCTGATCAGCCACCTGATCAGTGCGTGCACAGTCCCCTGATCAGCGCCTGTCAGTCACTGATCACTGCCTGATAAACACGTGATCAGTGCCCGAACAGCCACGTCATCAGTGCATGCGCAGTCACGTGATCAGTGCATGATAGCCACGTGATCAGTGCGTGCACAGTCCCATGATCAGCGCCTGTCAGTCACTGATCATTGCCTGATAAACACGTGATCAGTGCATGATGAGCCATGTGATCAGTGCATGATCAGCCACGTGATCAGTGCATGCTCAGTCACGTGATCTGGACTTGATCAGCCACGTGATCAGTGCCTGCAGAGTCACGTGATCAGGGCCTGCTGAGCTGCGTGATTCCTGCCGGCTCATCTGCATGACAATTGCCATCTGAGCTGCGTGATTCCTGTCGGCTCATCTGCTTGACAATTGCCAGCTGAGCTGCGTGATTCCTGCCTGGTCACGTGCTTGATTATTGCCAGTTGAGCAGCATGATTCGTCACTGCTGAGCTCCATGCTTATTGCCTGCTGATTGCGTGGTTCGTGTCTGCTCAGCTCTTTGAGTATTGCCTCCTGAGGTCCCTGTTCGGTCGCCACCTGCCGGGGACCAGCCCCAACTGATCCAGGGTATTCGAAGGAGAGATGGCCTAGGCGACTATTTATATGCTAATCAGAGATGTCAAGAATAATAGTATGAGGAGAGCTCAGTAGGAAAATTCGGTGGAGAAAAGAGACTGAGTAGCTTGGTTTACGCGGAAGACCAATCAAACTTCAAGACAAGAAGTTTGCACCACTTACGTAGGCCGCAGGCGCCCTCTCGAATAGCGAAAGGTGCCTCACCCTAGACACCTTCTCGAGTGGGTCTTAGCAGCCCAGGCATAATTAGTAAGCGTGGTGGGTTCCGCGCTCCAGATGGAGACTCAGCTGGAAGTTAAAGGGAAGAATGACAAGGAACTTTATGAATTGGAGCTGTAAGTTAACTCTTTGACAGAGAGAGCGAGATGGTGGTGGGGGACAGCCCCCAGTGAAATCAGAGGTGAGAGCACAAAGCAATACAGTAGGCAGACTCCGGTTTTTGGGGGGAGATGCTCGAGAATATCCGGGTGGACTCCTGAGGCTCGATCCCGCATTTGCGTATGCCGAGCCTCCTTCCTCATGACCTTTGTCCAGAGTGGAATGCCTCCCCGGCTCCCGGCACATGATCAGTGCATGCTCAGTCACGATATCAGTGCCTGCTCAGCCACGTGATCACTGACGGCACAGTCACGTGATCAGCGCCTCTCAGTCACGTGATCACCGTATGATAAACACGTGATCAGTGAACGACCAGCCACGTGATCACTGCATGCGCGGTCAGGTGGTCAGTTCCTGATCAGCCACCTGATCAGTGCGTGCACAGTCCCCTGATCAGCGCCTGTCAGTCACTGATCACTGCCTGATAAACACGTGATCAGTGCCCGAACAGCCACGTCATCAGTGCATGCGCAGTCACGTGATCAGTGCATGATAGCCACGTGATCAGTGCGTGCACAGTCCCATGATCAGTGCACTGATCAGTCACTGATCAGTGCATGATCAGCCACGTGATCAGTGCATGCGCAGTCACGTCATCAGTGCATGATAGCCACGTGATCAGTGCATGCTCAGTCACGTGATCTGGACTTGATCAGCCACGTGATCAGTGCCTGCAGAGTCACGTGATCAGGGCCTGCTGAGCTGCGTGATTCCTGCCGGCTCATCTGCATGACAATTGCCATCTGAGCTGCGTGATTCCTGTCGGCTCATCTGCTTGACAATTGCCAGCTGAGCTGCGTGATTCCTGCCTGGTCACGTGCTTGATTATTGCCAGTTGAGCAGCATGATTCGTCACTGCTGAGCTCCATGCTTATTGCCTGCTGATTGCGTGGTTCGTGTCTGCTCAGCTCTTTGAGTATTGCCTCCTGAGGTCCCTGTTCGGTCGCCACCTGCCGGGGACCAGCCCCAACTGATCCAGGGTATTCGAAGGAGAGATGGCCTAGGCGACTATTTATATGCTAATCAGAGATGTCAAGAATAATAGTATGAGGAGAGCTCAGTAGGAAAATTCGGTGGAGAAAAGAGACTGAGTAGCTTGGTTTACGCGGAAGACCAATCAAACTTCAAGACAAGAAGTTTGCACCACTTACGTAGGCCGCAGGCGCCCTCTCGAATAGCGAAAGGTGCCTCACCCTAGACACCTTCTCGAGTGGGTCTTAGCAGCCCAGGCATAATTAGTAAGCGTGGTGGGTTCCGCGCTCCAGATGGAGACTCAGCTGGAAGTTAAAGGGAAGAATGACAAGGAACTTTATGAATTGGAGCTGTAAGTTAACTCTTTGACAGAGAGAGCGAGATGGTGGTGGGGGACAGCCCCCAGTGAAATCAGAGGTGAGAGCACAAAGCAATACAGTAGGCAGACTGGTTTTTGTGGGGGAGATGCTCGAGAATATCCGGGTGGACTCCTGAGGCTCGATCCCGCATTTGCGTATGCCGAGCCTCCTTCCTCATGACCTTTGTCCAGAGTGGAATGCCTCCCCGGCTCCCGGCACATGATCAGTGCATGCTCAGTCACGATATCAGTGCCTGCTCAGCCACGTGATCACTGACGGCACAGTCACGTGATCAGCGCCTCTCAGTCACGTGATCACCGTATGATAAACACGTGATCAGTGAACGACCAGCCACGTGATCACTGCATGCGCAGTCAGGTGGTCAGTTCCTGATCAGCCACCTGATCAGTGCGTGCACAGTCCCCTGATCAGCGCCTGTCAGTCACTGATCACTGCCTGATAAACACGTGATCAGTGCCCGAACAGCCACGTCATCAGTGCATGCGCAGTCACGTGATCAGTGCATGATAGCCACGTGATCAGTGCGTGCACAGTCCCAAGATCAGCGCCTGTCAGTCACTGATCATTGCCTGATAAACACGTGATCAGTGCATGATGAGCCATGTGATCAGTGCCGGATCAGCCACGTGATCAGTGCATGCGCAGTCACGTGATCAGTGCATGATAGCCACGTGATCAGTGCATGCTCAGTCACGAGATCTGGACTTGATCAGCCACGTGATCAGTGCCTGCAGAGTCACGTGATCAGTGCCTGCTGAGCTGCGTGATTCCTGCCGGCTCATCTGCTTGACAATTGCCAGCTGAGCTGCGTGATTCCTGCCTGGTCACGTGCTTGATTATTGCCAGTTGAGCAGCATGATTCGTCACTGCTGAGCTCCATGCTTATTGCCTGCTGATTGCGTGGTTCGTGTCTGCTCAGCTCTTTGAGTATTGCCTCCTGAGGTCCCTGTTCGGTCGCCACCTGCCGGGGACCAGCCCCAACTGATCCAGGGTATTCGAAGGAGAGATGGCCTAGGCGACTATTTATATGCTAATCAGAGATGTCAAGAATAATAGTATGAGGAGAGCTCAGTAGGAAAATTCGGTGGAGAAAAGAGACTGAGTAGCTTGGTTTACGCGGAAGACCAATCAAACTTCAAGACAAGAAGTTTGCACCACTTACGTAGGCCGCAGGCGCCCTCTCGAATAGCGAAAGGTGCCTCACCCTAGACACCTTCTCGAGTGGGTCTTAGCAGCCCAGGCATAATTAGTAAGCGTGGTGGGTTCCGCGCTCCAGATGGAGACTCAGCTGGAAGTTAAAGGGAAGAATGACAAGGAACTTTATGAATTGGAGCTGTAAGTTAACTCTTTGACAGAGAGAGCGAGATGGTGGTGGGGGACAGCCCCCAGTGAAATCAGAGGTGAGAGCACAAAGCAATACAGTAGGCAGACTCTGGTTTTTGGGGGGAGATGCTCGAGAATATCCGGGTGGACTCCTGAGGCTCGATCCCGCATTTGCGTATGCCGAGCCTCCTTCCTCATGACCTTTGTCCAGAGTGGAATGCCTCCCCGGCTCCCGGCACATGATCAGTGCATGCTCAGTCACGATATCAGTGCCTGCTCAGCCACGTGATCACTGACGGCACAGTCACGTGATCAGCGCCTCTCAGTCACGTGATCACCGTATGATAAACACGTGATCAGTGAACGACCAGCCACGTGATCACTGCATGCGCAGTCAGGTGGTCAGTTCCTGATCAGCCACCTGATCAGTGCGTGCACAGTCCCCTGATCAGCGCCTGTCAGTCACTGATCACTGCCTGATAAACACGTGATCAGTGCATGATCAGCCACGTCATCAGTGCATGCGCAGTCACGTGATCAGTGCATGATAGCCACGTGATCAGTGCATGATCAGTCCCGTGATCAGTGCATGATCAGTCACGTGATCAGTGCATGATCAGCCACGTGATCAGTGCATGATCAGCCATGTGATCAGTGCATGATCAGCCACGTGATCAGTGCATGATCAGTCACGTGATCAGTGCATGATAGCCACGTGATCAGTGCATGATCAGTCACGTGATCAGTGCATGATCAGCCACGTGATCAGTGCATGATCAGTCACGTGATCAGTGCATGATCAGCTGCGTGATCAGTGCATGATCAGTCACGTGACCAGTGCATGGTAGCTACGTGATCATTGCATGATCAGCCACGTGATCATGCATGATAGCCACGTGATCAGTGCATGATCAGTCACGTGATCAGTGCATGATCAGTCACGTGATCAGTGCATGATCAGTCACCTGATCAGTGCATGATCAATTACGTGATCAGTGCATGATCAGTCACGTGACCAGTACATGGTAGCTACGTGATCATTGCATGATCAGCCACGTGATCAGTGCATGATAGCCACGTGATCAGTGCATGATCAGTTACGTGATCAGTGTATGATCAGCCACGTGATCAGTGCATGATCAGCCACGTGATCAGTGCATGATCTGTCACAGGATCAGTGTATGATCATCCACGTGATCAGTGCATGGGCAGTCATGTGATCAGTGCATGATATAGACGTGATCAGTGCATGATCAGTCACGTGATCAGTGCATGATAGCCACGTGATCAGTGCATGATCAGTCACCTGATGGGTGTATGATCAGTCACGTGACCAGTACATGGTAGCTACATGATCATTGCATGATCAGCCACGTGAGTAGTGCATGATAGCCACGTGATCAGTGCATGATCAGTCACGTGATCAGTGCATGATCAGTCATGTGACCAGTACATGGTACCTGCGTGATCATTGCATGATCAGCCACGTGATCAGTGCATGATAGCCACGTGATCAGTGCATGATCAGCCACGTGATCAGTGCATGATCAGTCACGTGATCAGTGCATGATCAGCCACGTGATCAGTGCATGATCAGTCACGTGATCAGTGCATGATCAGCCACGTGATCAGTGCATGATAGCCACGTGATCAGTGCATGATCAGTCACGTGATCAGTGCATGATCAGTCACGTGATCAGTGCATGATCAGCCACGTGATCAGTGCATGATCAGCCACGTGATCAGTGCATGATCAGTCACGTGATCAGTGCATGATAGCACGTGATCAGTGCATGATCAGCCACGTGATCAGTGCATGATCAGTCACGTGATCAGTGCATGATCAGTCCCGTGATCAGTGCATGATCAGTCACGTGATCAGTGCATGATCAGCCACGTGATCAGTGCATGATAGCCACGTGATCAGTGCATGATCAGTCACGTGATCAGTGCATGATCAGCCACGTGATCAGTGCATGGCAGTCACGTGATCAGTGCATGATATAGACGTGATCAGTGCATGATCAGTCACGTGATCAGTGCATGATCAGCCACGTGATCAGTGCATGATGGCCACGTGATCAGTGCATGATAGCCAGTGATCAGTGCATGATCAGTCACGTGATCAGTGCATGATCAGCCACGTGATCAGTGCATGATAGCCACTGATCAGTGCATGATCAGTCACGTGATCAGTGCATGATCAGTCACGTGATCAGTGCATGATCAGTCACGTGATCAGTGCATGATCAGCCACGTGATCAGTGCATGATAGCCACGTGATCAGTGCATGATAGCCACGTGATCAGTGCATGATCAGTCACGTGATCAGTGCATGATCAGTCATTTGACTAGTGCATGTAGCTGCGTGATCAGTGCATGATCAGCCACGTGATCAGTGCATGATAGCCACGTGATCAGTGCATGATCAGTCACGTGATCAGTGCATGATCATCCACGTGATCAGTGCATGATCAGCCACGTGATCAGTGCATGATCAGCCACGTGATCAGTGCATGATCAGCCACGTGATCAGTGCATGATCAATCACGTGATCAGTGCATGATCAGTCACGTGATCAGTGCATGATAGCTACGTGATCAGTGCATGATCAGCCACGTGATCAGTGCATGATAGCCACGTGATCAGTGCATGATCAGTCACGTGATCAGTGCATGATCAGTCACGTGATCAGTGCATGATCAGCCACATGATCAGTGCATGATCAGTGCATGATAGCCACGTGATCAGTGCATGATCAGCCACGTGATCAGTGCATGATCAGTCACGTGATCAGTGCATGATAGCCACGTGATCAGTGCATGATCAGCCACGTGATCAGTGCATGATCAGCCACGTGATCAGTGCATGATCAGTCACGTGATCAGTGCATGATCAGTCACGTGATCAGTGCATGATAGCCACGTGATCAGTGCATGATCAGCCACGTGATCAGTGCATGATAGCCACGTGATCAGTGCATGATCAGTCACGTGATCAGTGCATGATCAGTCACGTGATCAGTGCATGATCAATTACGTGATCAGTGCATGATCAGTCACGTGACCAGTACATGGTTGCTACGTGATCGTTGCATGATCAGCCACGTGAGCAGTGCATGATAGCCACGTGATCAGTGCATGATCAGTCACGTGATCAGTACATGATCAGTCACGTGATCAGTGCATGATCATTTACGTGATCTGTGCATGATCAGTCACGTGACCAGTATATGGTAGCTACGTGATCATTCCATGACAGCCACGTGAGCAGTGCATGATAGCCACGTGATGTGTGCATGATCAGTTACGTGAGCAGAGTATGATCAGCCACGTGATCAGTGCATGAGTGCCACGTGATCAGTGCATGATATGTCACGTGACAGGTGTGTGATCAGCCACGTGAACAGTGCATGTTCAGCCACGTGATCAGTGCATGATAGCCACGTGATCAGTGCATGATCAGTTACGTGAGCAGTGTATGATCAGCCACGTGATCAGTGCATGATCAGACACGTGAACAGTGTATGATCAGCCACGTGATCAGTGCATGATATCCAAGTGATCAGTGCATGATCAATCACGTGATCAGTGTATGATCAGCCACGTGAACAGTGCATGCTCAGTCACGTGATCAGGGCCTGCTGAGCTGCGTGATTACTGTCTGCTCATCTGCTTGACAATTGCCAGCTGAGCTGCACGATTCCTGCCTGTCATCTGCTTGACAATTGCCAGCTGTGCTGCGTAATTCCTGCCTGCTCAGCTGCTTGATTATTGCCAGCTGAGCAGCATGATTCCTCACAGCTGAGTTCCATGATTATTGCCTGCTGACTGTTTGATTCGTGCCTACTCAGCTCTTTGTTTATTGCCTCCAGAGGCACATGATCAGTGTATGATAGCAAACATGATCAGCGCATGATCAGTCACATGATCAGCGCCATTAAGTCACGTGATCACTACATGATAGTCATGTGATCAGTCCATGCTCAGTCACGGTATCAGTGCATGATCAGCCACGTGATCAGTGCATGATAGTCACGTGATCAGTGCATGATCAGCCACGTGATCAGTGCATGATAGCACGTGATCAGTGCATGATCAGTCACGTGATCAGTGCATGATCAGGCACGTGATCAGTGCATGATCAGCCACGTGATCAGTGCATGATAGCCACGTGATCAGTGCATGATCAGTCACCTGATGGTGTATGATCAGTCACGTGACCAGTACATGGTAGCTACATGATCATTGCATGATCAGCCACGTGAGTAGTGCATGATAGCCACGTGATCAGTGCATGATCAGTCACGTGATCAGTGCATGATCAGTCACGTGATCAGTGCATGATCAGCCACGTGATCAGTGCATGATCAGTCCCGTGATCAGTGCATGATAGCCACGTGATCAGTGCATGATCAGTCACGTGATCAGTGCATGATCAGTCACGTGATCAGTGCATGATCAGTCACGTGATCAGTGCATGATCAATTACGTGATCAGTGCATGATCAGTCACGTGATCAGTACATGGTAGCTACGTGATCAGTGCATGATCAGCCACGTGATCAGTGCATGATAGCCACGTGATCAGTGCATGATCAGTCACGTGATCAGTCATGATCAGCCACGTGATCAGTGCATGATCAGCCACGTGATCAGTGCATGATCAGTCACGTGATCAGTGCATGATCAGCCACGTGATCAGTGCATGGCAGTCACGTGATCAGTGCATGATATAGACGTGATCAGTGCATGATCAGTCACGTGATCAGTGCATGATAGCCACGTGATCAGTGCATGATCAGTCACGTGATCAGTGCATGATCAGTCACGTGATCAGTGCATGGTAGCTACGTGATCAGTGCATGATCAGCCACGTGATCAGTGCATGATAGCCACGTGATCAGTGCATGATCAGTACGTGATCAGTGTATGATCAGCCCGTGATCAGTGCATGAGTGCCACGTGATCAGTGCATGATCAGTCACGTGACAGTGTGTGATCAGCCACGTGATCAGTGCATGATCAGCCACGTGATCAGTGCATGATAGCCACGTGATCAGTGCATGATCAGTACGTGATCAGTGCATGATCAGCCACGTGATCAGTGCATGATCAGACACGTGATCAGTGCATGATCAGCCACGTGATCAGTGCATGATAGCCACGTGATCAGTGCATGATCAGTCACGTGATCAGTGCATGATCAGTCACGTGATCAGTGCATGATCAGCCACGTGATCAGTGCATGATCAGCCACGTGATCAGTGCATGATCAGTCACGTGATCAGTGCATGGTAGCTACGTGATCAGTGCATGATCAGCCACGTGATCAGTGCATGATAGCCACGTGATCAGTGCATGATCAGCCACGTGATCAGTGCATGATCAGTCACGTGATCAGTGCATGATCAGTCACGTGATCAGTGCATGATCAGCCACGTGATCAGTGCATGTCAGTCATGTATCAGTGCATGATAGCCCGTGATCAGTGCATGATCAGTCCCGTGATCAGTGCATGATCAGCCACGTGATCAGTGCATGACAGCCACGTGATCAGTGCATGATCAGTCACGTGATCAGTGCATGATCAGCCACGTGATCAGTGCATGATCAGCCACGTGATCAGTGCATGACAATTACGTGATCAGTGCATGATCAGTCACGTGATCAGTGCATGATAGCCACGTGATCAGTGCATGATCAGTCACGTGATCAGTGTATGATCAGCCACGTGAACAGTGCATGCTCAGTCACGTGATCAGGGCCTGCTGAGCTGCGTGATTACTGTCTGCTCATCTGCTTGACAATTGCCAGCTGAGCTGCACGATTCCTGCCTGTCATCTGCTTGACAATTGCCACTGTGCTGCGTAATCCCTGCCTGCTCATCTACTTGATTATTGCCAGCTGAGCAGCATGATTTCTCAGAGCTGAGTTCCATGATTATAGCCTGCTGACTGATTCTGCCTACTCAGCTCTTTGTTCATTGCCTCCAGAGGCACATGATCAGTGTATGACACCAAACATGATCAGTGCATGATCAGTCACATGATCAGTGCATGATAAGCCACGTGATCAGTGCATGATCAGTCACGTGATCAGTGCATGATCAGTCACGTGACCAGTACATGGTAGCTGCGTGATCAGTGCATGATCAGCCACGTGATCAGTGCATGATAGCCACGTGATCAGTGCATGATCAGTCACGTGATCAGTGCATGATCAGTCACGTGATCAGTGCATGATCAGCCACGTGATCAGTGCATGATCAGTCACGTGATCAGTGCATGATCAGTCACGTGACCAGTGCATGATAGCCACGTGATCAGTGCATGATCAGCCACGTGATCAGTGCATGATCAGCCACGTGATCAGTGCATGATCAGTTACGTGATCAGTGCATGATCAGCCACGTGATCAGTGCATGGTCAGACACGTGAACAGTGTATGATCAGCCACGTGATCAGTGCATGATATCCAGTGATCAGTGCATGATCAATCACGTGATCAGTGTATGATCAGCCACGTGAACAGTGCATGCTCAGTCACGTGATCAGGGCCTGCTGAGCTGCGTGATTACTGTCTGCTCATCTGCTTGACAATTGCCAGCTGAGCTGCATGATTCCTGCCTGTCATCTGCTTGACAATTGCCAGCTGTGCTGCGTAATTCCTGCCTGCTCAGCTGCTTGATTATTGCCAGCTGAGCAGCATGATTCCTCACAGCTGAGTTCCATGATTATTGCCTGCTGACTGTTTGATTCGTGCCTACTCAGCTCTTTGTTTATTGCCTCCAGAGGCACATGATCAGTGTATGATAGCAAACATGATCAGCGCATGATCAGTCACATGATCAGCGCCATTAAGTCACGTGATCACTACATGATAGTCATGTGATCAGTCCATGCTCAGTCACGGTATCAGTGCATGATCAGCCACGTGATCAGTGCATGATAGCCACGTGATCAGTGCATGATAGCCACGTGATCAGTGCATGATCAGTCACGTGATCAGTGCATGATGCCACGTGATCAGTGCATGATCAGTCACGTGATCAGTGCATGATCAGGCACGTGATCAGTGCATGATCAGCCACGTGATCAGTGCATGATAGCCACGTGATCAGTGCATGATCAGTCACGTGATCAGTGCATGATCAGTCACGTGACCAGTACATGGTAGCTACGTGATCATTGCATGATCAGCCACGTGATAGTGCATGATAGCCACGTGATCAGTGCATGATCAGTCACGTGATCAGTGCATGATCAGTCATGTGATCAGTGCATGATCAGGCACGTGATCAGTGCATGATCAGCCACGTGATCAGTGCATGATAGCCACGTGATCAGTGCATGATCAGTCACGTGATCAGTGCATGATCAGCCACGTGATCAGTGCATGATCAGTCACGTGATCAGTGCATGATCAGCCACGTGATCAGTGCATGATCAGTCACGTGATCAGTGCATGATATAGACGTGATCAGTGCATGATCAGTCACGTGATCAGTGCATGATAGCCACGTGATCAGTGCATGATCAGTCACGTGATCAGTGCATGATCAGTCACGTGACCAGTGCATGGTAGCTACGTGATCAGTGCATGATCAGCCACGTGATCAGTGCATGATAGCCACGTGATCAGTGCATGATCAGTCACGTGATCAGTGCATGATCAGTCACGTGATCAGTGCATGGTAGCTGCGTGATCATGCATGATCAGCCACGTGATCAGTGCATGATAGCCACGTGATCAGTGCATGATCAGCCACGTGATCAGTGCATGATCAGTCACGTGATCAGTGCATGATCAGCCACGTGATCAGTGCATGATCAGTCACGTGATCAGTGCATGATCAGCCACGTGATCAGTGCATGATAGCCACGTGATCAGTGCATGATCAGTCACGTGATCAGTGCATGATCAGTCACGTGATCAGTGCATGATCAGCCACGTGATCAGTGCATGATCAGGCACGTGATCAGTGCATGATCAGCCACGTGATCAGTGCATGATAGCCACGTGATCAGTGCATGATCAGTCACGTGATGGTGCATGATCAGTCACGTGACCAGTGCATGGTAGCTACGTGATCAGTGCATGATCAGCCACGTGATAGTGCATGATAGCCACGTGATCAGTGCATGATCAGTCACGTGATCAGTGCATGATCAGTCACGTGATCAGTGCATGATCAGGCACGTGATCAGTGCATGATCAGCCACGTGATCAGTGCATGATAGCCACGTGATCAGTGCATGATCAGTCACGTGATCAGTGCATGATCAGTCACGTGATCAGTGCATGATCAGCCACGTGATCAGTGCATGATCAGCCACGTGATCAGTGCATGATCACGTGATCAGTGCATGATCAGTCACGTGATCAGTGCATGATAGCCACGTGATCAGTGCATGATCAGCCACGTGATCAGTGCATGATAGCCACGTGATCAGTGCATGATCAGTCACGTGATCAGTGCATGATCAGTCACGTGATCAGTGCATGATCAGTCACGTGATCAGTGCATGATCAGTCACGTGATCAGTGCATGATCAGCCACGTGATCAGTGCATGATCAGCCACGTGATCAGTGCATGATCAGCCACGTGATCAGTGCATGATCAGTCACGTGATCAGTGCATGATCAGTCACGTGATCAGTGCATGATCAGCCACGTGATCAGTGCATGATAGCCACGTGATCAGTGCATGATCAGCCACGTGATCAGTGCATGATCAGTCACGTGATCAGTGCATGATCAGCCACGTGATCAGTGCATGATCAGTCACGTGATCAGTGCATGATCAGCCACGTGATCAGTGCATGATAGCCACGTGATCAGTGCATGATCAGTCACGTGATCAGTGCATGATCAGTCACGTGATCAGTGCATGATAGCTACGTGATCAGTGCATGATCAGCCACGTGATCAGTGCATGATAGCCACGTGATCAGTGCATGATCAGTCACGTGATCAGTGCATGATCAGTCACGTGATCAGTGCATGGTAGCTGCGTGATCATGCATGATCAGCCACGTGATCAGTGCATGATAGCCACGTGATCAGTGCATGATCAGTCACGTGATCAGTGCATGATCAGCACGTGATCAGTGCATGATCAGTCACGTGATCAGTGCATGATCAGTCACGTGATCAGTGCATGATAGCCACGTGATCAGTGCATGATAGCCACGTGATCAGTGCATGATCAGCCACGTGATCAGTGCATGATCAGCCACGTGATCAGTGCATGATCAGTCACGTGATCAGTGCATGATCAGCCACGTGATCAGTGCATGATAGCCACGTGATCAGTGCATGATCAGTCACGTGATCAGTGCATGATCAGTCACGTGATCAGTGCATGAGCCACGTGATCAGTGCATGATAGCCACGTGATCAGTGCATGATCAGCCACGTGATCAGTGCATGATCAGCCACGTGATCAGTGCATGATCAGTCACGTGATCAGTGCATGATCAGCCACGTGATCAGTGCATGATAGCCACGTGATCAGTGCATGATCAGTCACGTGATCAGTGCATGATCAGTCACGTGATCAGTGCATGATCAGCCACGTGATCAGTGCATGATCAGCCACGTGATCAGTGCATGATCAGTCACGTGATCAGTGCATGATCAGCCACGTGATCAGTGCATGATCAGTCACGTGATCAGTGCATGATAGCACGTGATCAGTGCATGATCAGTCCCGTGATCAGTGCATGATCAGCCACGTGATCAGTGCATGATAGCCACGTGATCAGTGCATGATCAGTCACGTGATCAGTGCATGATCAGCCACGTGATCAGTGCATGATAGCCACGTGATCAGTGCATGATATTACGTGATCAGTGCATGATCAGCCACGTGATCAGTGCATGATCAGCCACGTGATCAGTGCATGATCAGCCACGTGATCAGTGCATGATCAGTCACGTGATCAGTGTATGATCAGCCACGTGAACAGTGCATGCTCAGTCACGTGATCAGGGCCTGCTGAGCTGCGTGATTACTGTCTGCTCATCTGCTTGACAATTGCCAGCTGAGCTGCACGATTCCTGCCTGTCATCTGCTTGACAATTGCCAGCTGTGCTGCGTAATTCCTGCCTGCTCAGCTGCTTGATTATTGCCAGCTGAGCAGCATGATTTCTCACAGCTGAGTTCCATGATTATTGCCTGCTGACTGATTCGTGCCTACTCAGCTCTTTGTTCATTGCCTCCAGAGGCACATGATCAGTGTATGATACCAAACATGATCAGCACATGATCAGTCACATGATCAGTGCATGATAAGCCACGTGATCAGTGCATGATCAGTCATGTGATCAGTGCATGATCAGTCATGTGATCAGTGCATGGTAGCCACGTGATCAGTGCATGATCAGCCACGTGATCAGTGCATGATCAGTCACGTGATCAGTGCATGATCAGTCACGTGATCAGTGCATGATCAGCCACGTGATCAGTGCATGATAGCCACGTGATCAGTGCATGATAGCCACGTGATCAGTGCATGATCAGTCACGTGATCAGTGCATGATCAGTCACGTGATCGTGTGTGATCAGCCACGTGATCAGTGCATGATAGCCACGTGATCAGTGCATGATCAGTCACGTGATCAGTGCATGATCAGTCACGTGACAGTGCATGTAGCTACGTGATCATTGCATGATCAGCCACGTGATCAGTGCATGATAGCCACGTGATCAGTGCATGATCAGCCACGTGATCAGTGCATGATCAGTCACGTGATCAGTGCATGATCAGCCACGTGATCAGTGCATGATAGCCACGTGATCAGTGCATGATCAGTCACGTGATCAGTGCATGATCAGTCACGTGATCAGTGCATGATCAGCCACGTGATCAGTGCATGATCAGCCACGTGATCAGTGCATGATCAGTCACGTGATCAGTGCATGATCATCACGTGATCAGTGCATGTCAGTCACGTGATCAGTGCATGATAGCACGTGATCAGTGCATGATCAGTCCCGTGATCAGTGCATGATCAGCCACGTGATCAGTGCATGATAGCCACGTGATCAGTGCATGATCAGTCACGTGATCAGTGCATGATCAGCCACGTGATCAGTGCATGATAGCCACGTGATCAGTGCATGATATTACGTGATCAGTGCATGATCAGTCACGTGATCAGTGCATGATCAGCCACGTGATCAGTGCATGATCAGCCACGTGATCAGTGCATGATCAGTCACGTGATCAGTGTATGATCAGCCACGTGAACAGTGCATGCTCAGTCACGTGATCAGGGCCTGCTGAGCTGCGTGATTACTGTCTGCTCATCTGCTTGACAATTGCCAGCTGAGCTGCACGATTCCTGCCTGTCATCTGCTTGACAATTGCCAGCTGTGCTGCGTAATTCCTGCCTGCTCAGCTGCTTGATTATTGCCAGCTGAGCAGCATGATTTCTCAGCTGAGTTCCATGATTATTGCCTGCTGACTGATTCCTGCCTACTCAGCTCTTTGTTCATTGCCTCCAGAGGCACATGATCAGTGTATGACACCAAACATGATCAGTGCATGATCAGTCACATGATCAGTGCATGATAAGCCACGTGATCAGTGCATGATCAGTCATGTGATCAGTGCATGATCAGTCACGTGATCAGTGCATGGTAGCTGCGTGATCAGTGCATGATCAGCCACGTGATCAGTGCATGATCAGTCACGTGATCAGTGCATGATCAGTCACGTGATCAGTGCATGATCAGCCACGTGATCAGTGCATGATAGCCACGTGATCAGTGCATGATAGCCACGTGATCAGTGCATGATCAGTCACGTGATCAGTGCATGATCAGTCACGTGATCGTGTGTGATCAGCCACGTGATCAGTGCATGATAGCCACGTGATCAGTGCATGATCAGTCACGTGATCAGTGCATGATCAGTCACGTGATCAGTGCATGATAGCTACGTGATCATTGCATGATCAGCCACGTGATCAGTGCATGATAGCCACGTGATCAGTGCATGATCAGCCACGTGATCAGTGCATGATCAGTCACGTGATCAGTGCATGATCAGCCACGTGATCAGTGCATGATAGCCACGTGATCAGTGCATGATCAGTCACGTGATCAGTGCATGATCAGTCACGTGATCAGTGCATGATCAGCCACGTGATCAGTGCATGATCAGCCACGTGATCAGTGCATGATCAGTCACGTGATCAGTGCATGATCAGCCACGTGATCAGTGCATGTCAGTCATGTGATCAGTGCATGATAGCACGTGATCAGTGCATGATCAGTCCCGTGATCAGTGCATGATCAGCCACGTGATCAGTGCATGATAGCCACGTGATCAGTGCATGATCAGTCACGTGATCAGTGCATGATCAGCCACGTGATCAGTGCATGATAGCCACGTGATCAGTGCATGATATTACGTGATCAGTGCATGATCAGTCACGTGATCAGTGCATGATAGCCACGTGATCAGTGCATGATCAGCCACGTGATCAGTGCATGATCAGTCACGTGATCAGTGTATGATCAGCCACGTGAACAGTGCATGCTCAGTCACGTGATCAGGGCCTGCTGAGCTGCGTGATTACTGTCTGCTCATCTGCTTGACAATTGCCAGCTGAGCTGCACGATTCCTGCCTGTCATCTGCTTGACAATTGCCAGCTGTGCTGCGTAATTCCTGCCTGCTCATCTGCTTGATTATTGCCAGCTGAGCAGCATGATTTCTCACAGCTGAGTTCCATGATTATTGCCTGCTGACTGATTCGTGCCTACTCAGCTCTTTGTTCATTGCCTCCAGAGGCACATGATCAGTGTATGATACCAAACATGATCAGCACATGATCAGTCACATGATCAGTGCATGATAAGCCACGTGATCAGTGCATGATCAGTCATGTGATCAGTGCATGATCAGTCACGTGATCAGTGCATGGTAGCTGCGTGATCAGTGCATGATCAGCCACGTGATCAGTGCATGATCAGTCACGTGATCAGTGCATGATCAGTCACGTGATCAGTGCATGATCAGCCACGTGATCAGTGCATGATAGCCACGTGATCAGTGCATGATAGCCACGTGATCAGTGCATGATCAGTCACGTGATCAGTGCATGATCAGTCACGTGATCGTGTGTGATCAGCCACGTGATCAGTGCATGATAGCCACGTGATCAGTGCATGATCAATCACGTGATCAGTGCATGATCAGTCACGTGATCAGTGCATGATAGCTACGTGATCAGTGCATGATCAGCCACGTGATCAGTGCATGATAGCCACGTGATCAGTGCATGATCAGCCACGTGATCAGTGCATGATCAGTCACGTGATCGTGCATGATCAGCCACGTGATCAGTGCATGATAGCCACGTGATCAGTGCATGATCAGCCACGTGATCAGTGCATGATCAGTCACGTGATCATGTGTGATCAGTCACGTGATCAGTGCATGATCAGTCACGTGATCAGTGCATGATCATTTACGTGATCAGTGCATGATCAGTCACGTGACCAGTATATGGTAGCTACGTGATCATTCCATGACAGCCACGTGAGCAGTGCATGATAGCCACGTGATGTGCATGATCAGTTACGTGAGCAGAGTATGATCAGCCACGTGATCAGTGCATGAGTGCCACGTGATCAGTGCATGATATGTCACGTGACAGGTGTGTGATCAGCCACGTGAACAGTGCATGTTCAGCCACGTGATCAGTGCATGATAGCCACGTGATCAGTGCATGATCAGTTACGTGAGCAGTGTATGATCAGCCACGTGATCAGTGCATGGTCAGACACGTGAACAGTGTATGATCAGCCACGTGATCAGTGCATGATATCCAAGTGATCAGTGCATGATCATCACGTGATCAGTGTATGATCAGCCACGTGAACAGTGCATGCTCAGTCACGTGATCAGGGCCTGCTGAGCTGCGTGATTACTGTCTGCTCATCTGCTTGACAATTGCCAGCTGAGCTGCACGATTCCTGCCTGTCATCTGCTTGACAATTGCCAGCTGTGCTGCGTAATTCCTGCCTGCTCAGCTGCTTGATTATTGCCAGCTGAGCAGCATGATTCCTCACAGCTGAGTTCCATGATTATTGCCTGCTGACTGTTTGATTCGTGCCTACTCAGCTCTTTGTTTATTGCCTCCAGAGGCACATGATCAGTGTATGATAGCAAACATGATCAGCGCATGATCAGTCACATGATCAGCGCCATTAAGTCACGTGATCACTACATGATAGTCATGTGATCAGTCCATGCTCAGTCACGGTATCAGTGCATGATCAGCCACGTGATCAGTGCATGATCAGCCACGTGATCAGTTCATGATAGCCATGTGATCAGTGCATGATCAGTCACGTGATCAGTGCATGATCAGGCAGGTGATCAGTGCATGATCAGCCACGTGATCAGTGCATGATCAGTCACCTGATGGGTGTATGATCAGTCACGTGACCAGTACATGGTAGCTACATGATCATTGCATGATCAGCCACGTGAGTAGTGCATGATAGCCACGTGATCAGTGCATGATCAGTCACGTGATCAGTGCATGATCAGTCATGTGATCAGTGCATGATCAGGCACGTGATCAGTGCATGATCAGCCACGTGATCAGTGCATGATAGCCACGTGATCAGTGCATGATCAGTCACGTGATCAGTGCATGATCAGTCACGTGATCAGTGCATGATCAGCCACGTGATCAGTGCATGATCAGCCACGTGATCAGTGCATGATCAGTCACGTGATCAGTGCATGATCAGTCACGTGATCAGTGCATGATCAGTCACGTGATCAGTGCATGATAGCTACGTGATCAGTGCATGATCAGCCACGTGATCAGTGCATGATAGCCACGTGATCAGTGCATGATCAGTCACGTGATCAGTGCATGATCAGTCACGTGATCAGTGCATGGTAGCTGCGTGATCATGCATGATCAGCCACGTGATCAGTGCATGATAGCCACGTGATCAGTGCATGATCAGTCACGTGATCAGTGCATGATCAGTCACGTGATCAGTGCATGATCAGCCACGTGATCAGTGCATGATCAGCCACGTGATCAGTGCATGATCAGCCACGTGATCAGTGCATGATAGCCACGTGATCAGTGCATGATCAGCCACGTGATCAGTGCATGATCAGTCACGTGATCAGTGCATGATCAGTCACGTGATCAGTGCATGATCAGCCACGTGATCAGTGCATGTCAGTCATGTGTCAGTGCATGATAGCCCGTGATCAGTGCATGATCAGTCCCGTGATCAGTGCATGATCAGCCACGTGATCAGTGCATGATAGCCACGTGATCAGTGCATGATCAGTCACGTGATCAGTGCATGATCAGTCACGTGATCAGTGTGTGATCAGCCACGTGAACAGTGCATGCTCAGTCACGTGATCAGGGCCTGCTGAGCTGCGTGATTACTGTCTGCTCATCTGCTTGACAATTGCCAGCTGAGCTGCACGATTCCTGCCTGTCATCTCCTTGACAATTGCCACCTGTGATGCGTAATTCCTGCCTGCTCATCTACTTGATTATTGCCAACTGAGCAGCATGATTTCTCAGAGCTGAGTTCCATGATTATAGCCTGCTGACTGATTCCTGCCTACTCAGCTCTATGTTCATTGCCTCCAGAGGCACATGATCAGTGTGTGACACCACACATGATCAGCACATGATCAGTCACATGATCAGTGCATGATAAGCCACGTGATCAGTGCATGATCAATTACGTGATTAGTGCATGATCAGTCACGTGACCAGTACATGGTTGCTACATGATAATTGCATGATCAGCCACGTGAGCAGTGCATGATAGCCACGTGATCAGTGCATGATCAGTCACGTGATCAGTACATGGTCAGTCACGTGATCAGTGCATGATCATTCACGTGATCTGTGCATGATCAGTCACGTGACCAGTATATGTAGCTACGTGATCATTCCATGACAGCCACGTGAGCAGTGCATGATAGCCACGTGATGTGTGCATGATCAGTTACGTGAGCAGAGTATGATCAGCCACGTGATCAGTGCATGAGTGCCACGTGATCAGTGCATGATATGTCACGTGACAGGTGTGTGATCAGCCACGTGAACAGTGCATGTTCAGCCACGTGATCAGTGCATGATAGCCACGTGATCAGTGCATGATCAGTTACGTGAGCAGTGTATGATCAGCCACGTGATCAGTGCATGGTCAGACACGTGAACAGTGTATGATCAGCCACGTGATCAGTGCATGATATCCAAGTGATCAGTGCATGATCATCACGTGATCAGTGTATGATCAGCCACGTGAACAGTGCATGCTCAGTCACGTGATCAGGGCCTGCTGAGCTGCGTGATTACTGTCTGCTCATCTGCTTGACAATTGCCAGCTGAGCTGCATGATTCCTGCCTGTCATCTGCTTGACAATTGCCAGCTGTGCTGCGTAATTCCTGCCTGCTCAGCTGCTTGATTATTGCCAGCTGAGCAGCATGATTCCTCACCTGAGTTCCATGATTATTGCCTGCTGACTGTTTGATTCGTGCCTACTCAGCTCTTTGTTTATTGCCTCCAGAGGCACATGATCAGTGTATGATAGCAAACATGATCAGCGCATGATCAGTCACATGATCAGCGCCATTAAGTCACGTGATCACTACATGATAGTCATGTGATCAGTCCATGCTCAGTCACGGTATCAGTGCATGATCAGCCACGTGATCAGTGCATGATCAGCCACGTGATCAGTGCATGATAGCCATGTGATCAGTGCATGATCAGTCACGTGATCAGTGCATGATCAGTCACGTGATCAGTGCATGATCAGCCACGTGATCAGTGCATGATCAGTCACCTGATGGGTGTATGATCAGTCACGTGACCAGTACATGGTAGCTACATGATCATTGCATGATCAGCCACGTGAGTAGTGCATGATAGCCACGTGATCAGTGCATGATCAGTCACGTGATCAGTGCATGATCAGTCATGTGATCAGTGCATGATCAGGCACGTGATCAGTGCATGATCAGCCACGTGATCAGTGCATGATAGCCACGTGATCAGTGCATGATCAGTCACGTGATCAGTGCATGATCAGTCACGTGATCAGTGCATGATCAGCCACGTGATCAGTGCATGATCAGCCACGTGATCAGTGCATGATCAGCCACGTGATCAGTGCATGATCAGTCACGTGATCAGTGCATGATCAGTCACGTGATCAGTGCATGATAGCTACGTGATCAGTGCATGATCAGCCACGTGATCAGTGCATGATAGCCACGTGATCAGTGCATGATCAGTCACGTGATCAGTGCATGATCAGTCACGTGATCAGTGCATGGTAGCTGCGTGATCATGCATGATCAGCCACGTGATCAGTGCATGATAGCCACGTGATCAGTGCATGATCAGCCACGTGATCAGTGCATGATCAGTCACGTGATCAGTGCATGATCAGCCACGTGATCAGTGCATGATCAGCCACGTGATCAGTGCATGATCAGCCACGTGATCAGTGCATGATAGCCACGTGATCAGTGCATGATCAGTCACGTGATCAGTGCATGATCAGCCACGTGATCAGTGCATGATAGCCACGTGATCAGTGCATGATCAGTCACGTGATCAGTGCATGATCAGTCACGTGATCAGTGCATGATCAGCCACGTGATCAGTGCATGATCAATTACGTGATCAGTGCATGATCAGTCACGTGATCAGTGCATGGTAGCTACGTGATCATTGCATGATCAGCCACGTGATCAGTGCATGATAGCCACGTGATCAGTGCATGATCAGTCACGTGATCAGTGCATGATCAGTCACGTGATCAGTGCATGATCAATTACGTGATCAGTGCATGATCAGTCACGTGATCAGTGCATGTAAGCTACGTGATCAGTGCATGATCAGCCACGTGATCAGTGCATGATAGCCACGTGATCAGTGCATGATCAGCTACGTGATCAGTGCATGATCAGCCACGTGATCAGTGCATGATCAGACACGTGATCAGTGCATGATCAGCCACGTGATCAGTGCATGATACCACGTGATCAGTGCATGATCAGTCACGTGATCAGTGCATGATCAGCCACGTGATCAGTGCATGATAGCCACGTGATCAGTGCATGATAGCCACGTGATCAGTGCATGATCAGTCACGTGATCAGTGCATGATCAGTCACGTGATCAGTGCATGATCAGCCACGTGATCAGTGCATGATAGCCACGTGATCAGTGCATGATCAGTCACGTGATCAGTGCATGATCAGTCACGTGATCAGTGCATGATCAGCCACGTGATCAGTGCATGATAGCCACGTGATCAGTGCATGATCAGTCACGTGATCAGTGCATGATCAGTCACGTGATCAGTGCATGATCAGCCACGTGATCAGTGCATGATCAATTACGTGATCAGTGCATGATCAGTCACGTGATCAGTACATGGTAGCTACGTGATCAGTGCATGATCAGCCACGTGATCAGTGCATGATAGCCACGTGATCAGTGCATGATCAGTCACGTGATCAGTGCATGATCAGTCACGTGATCAGTGCATGATCAGTCACATGACCAGTGCATGGTAGCTACGTGATCAGTGCATGATCAGCCACGTGATCAGTGCATGATCAGCCACGTGATCAGTGCATGATCAGTCACGTGATCAGTGCATGATCAGCCACGTGATCAGTGCATGATAGCCACGTGATCAGTGCATGATCAGTCACGTGATCAGTGCATGATCAGTCACGTGATCAGTGCATGATCAGCACGTGATCAGTGCATGATCAGTCATGTGTCAGTGCATGATAGCCCGTGATCAGTGCATGATCAGTCACGTGATCAGTGCATGATCAGCCACGTGATCAGTGCATGATAGCCACGTGATCAGTGCATGATCAGTCACGTGATCAGTGCATGATCAGCCACGTGATCAGTGCATGATAGCCACGTGATCAGTGCATGACAATTACGTGATCAGTGCATGATCAGTCACGTGATCAGTGCATGATAGCCACGTGATCAGTGCATGATCAGTCACGTGATCAGTGTGTGATCAGCCACGTGAACAGTGCATGCTCAGTCACGTGATCAGGGCCTGCTGAGCTGCGTGATTACTGTCTGCTCATCTGCTTGACAATTGCCAGCTGAGCTGCACGATTCCTGCCTGTCATCTGCTTGACAATTGCCAGCTGTGCTGCATAATTCCTGCCTGCTCATCTGCTTGATTATTGCCAGCTGAGCAGCATGATTTCTCACAGCTGAGTTCCATGATTATTGCCTACTGATTCCTGCCTACTCAGCTCTTTGTTCATTGCCTCCAGAGGCACATGATCAGTGTATGACACCAAACATGATCAGCACATGATCAGTCACATGATCAGTGCATGATAAGCCACGTGATCAGTGCATGATCAGTCACGTGATCAGTGCATGATCAGCCACGTGATCAGTGCATGATCAGTCACGTGATCAGTGCATGATAGCTGCGTGATCAGTGCATGATCAGCCACGTGATCAGTGCATGATCAGTCACGTGATCAGTGCATGATAGCTACGTGATCAGTGCATGATCAGCCACGTGATCAGTGCATGATAGCCACGTGATCAGTGCATGATCAGTCACGTGATCGTGTATGATCAGCCACGTGATCAGTGCATGATAGCCACGTGATCAGTGCATGATATCCACGTGATCAGTGCATGATAGCCACGTGATCAGTGCATGATCAGTCACGTGATCAGTGCATGATCAGTCACGTGATACGTGTGTGATCAGCCACGTGATCAGTGCATGATGAGCCACGTGATCAGTGCATGATCAATTACGTGATCAGTGCATGATCAGTCACGTGACCAGTACATGGTTGCTACGTGATCGTTGCATGATCAGCCACGTGAGCAGTGCATGATAGCCACGTGATCAGTGCATGATCAGTCACGTGATCAGTGCATGATCAGTCACGTGATCAGTGCATGATCATTTACGTGATCAGTGCATGATCAGTCACGTGATCAGTATATGGTAGCTACGTGATCATTCCATGACAGCCACGTGATCAGTGCATGATAGCCACGTGATCAGTGCATGATCAGTTACGTGATCAGTATGATCAGCCACGTGATCAGTGCATGAGTGCCACGTGATCAGTGCATGATATGTCACGTGACAGTGTGTGATCAGCCACGTGATCAGTGCATGATCAGCCACGTGATCAGTGCATGATAGCCACGTGATCAGTGCATGATCAGTTACGTGATCAGTGTATGATCAGCCACGTGATCAGTGCATGATCAGCCACGTGATCAGTGCATGATAGCCACGTGATCAGTGCATGATCAATCACTGATCAGTGCATGATCAGTCACGTGATCAGTGCATGATAGCTGCGTGATCAGTGCATGATCAGCCACGTGATCAGTGCATGATAGCCACGTGATCAGTGCATGATCAGTCACGTGATCAGTGCATGATCAGTCACGTGATCAGTGCATGATCAGTCACGTGATCAGTGCATGATCAATTACGTGATCAGTGCATGATCAGTCACGTGATCAGTGCATGATAGCTACGTGATCAGTGCATGATCAGCCACGTGATCAGTGCATGATAGCCACGTGATCAGTGCATGATAGCCACGTGATCAGTGCATGATCAGTCACGTGATCAGTGCATGATCAGCCACGTGATCAGTGCATTTTCTCCCCATGATCAGTGCATGATAGCCACGTGATCAGTGCATGATCAGTCACGTGATCAGTGCATGATCAGTCACGTGATCAGTGTGTGATCAGCCACGTGATCAGTGCATGATCAGCCACGTGATCAGTGCATGATCAGTCACGTGATCAGTGCATGATCAGTCACGTGATCAGTGCATGATAGCTACGTGATCAGTGCATGATCAGCCACGTGATCAGTGCATGATAGCCACGTGATCAGTGCATGATAGCCACGTGATCAGTGCATGATAGCCACGTGATCAGTGCATGATCAGTCACGTGATACATGTGTGATCAGCCACGTGATCAGTGCATGATGAGCCACGTGATCAGTGCAGGATCAATTACGTGATCAGTGCATGATCAGTCACGTGACCAGTACATGGTTGCTACGTGATCATTGCATGATCAGCCACGTGAGCAGAGCATGATAGCCACGTGATCAGTGCATGATCAGTCACGTGATCAGTACATGATCAGTCACGTGAACAGTGCATGATCATTTACGTGATCTGTGCATGATCAGTCACGTGACCAGTATATGGTAGCTACGTGATCATTCCATGACGAGCCACGTGAGCAGTGCATGATAGCCACGTGATGTGTGCATGATCAGTTACGTGAGCAGAGTATGATCAGCCACGTGATCAGTGCATGAGTGCCACGTGATCAGTGCATGATATGTCACGTGACAGGTGTGTGATCAGCCACGTGAACAGTGCATGTTCAGCCACGTGATCAGTGCATGATAGCCACGTGATCAGTGCATGATCAGTTACGTGAGCAGTGTATGATCAGCCACGTGATCAGTGCATGGTCAGACACGTGAACAGTGTATGATCAGCCACGTGATCAGTGCATGATATCCAAGTGATCAGTGCATGATCATCACGTGATCAGTGTATGATCAGCCACGTGAACAGTGCATGCTCAGTCACGTGATCAGGGCCTGCTGAGCTGCGTGATTACTGTCTGCTCATCTGCTTGACAATTGCCAGCTGAGCTGCACGATTCCTGCCTGTCATCTGCTTGACAATTGCCAGCTGTGCTGCGTAATTCCTGCCTGCTCAGCTGCTTGATTATTGCCAGCTGAGCAGCATGATTCCTCACAGCTGAGTTCCATGATTATTGCCTGCTGACTGTTTGATTCGTGCCTACTCAGCTCTTTGTTTATTGCCTCCAGAGGCACATGATCAGTGTATGATAGCAAACATGATCAGCGCATGATCAGTCACATGATCAGCGCCATTAAGTCACGTGATCACTACATGATAGTCATGTGATCAGTCCATGCTCAGTCACGGTATCAGTGCATGATCAGCCACGTGATCAGTGCATGATCAGCCACGTGATCAGTGCATGATAGCCATGTGATCAGTGCATGATCAGTCACGTGATCAGTGCATGATCAGTCAGGTGATCAGTGCATGATCAGCCACGTGATCAGTGCATGATCAGTCACCTGATGGATGCATGATCAGTCACGTGACCAGTACATGGTAGCTACATGATCATTGCATGATCAGCCACGTGAGTAGTGCATGATAGCCACGTGATCAGTGCATGATCAGTCACGTGATCAGTGCATGATCAGTCATGTGATCAGTGCATGATCAGGCACGTGATCAGTGCATGATCAGCCACGTGATCAGTGCATGATAGCCACGTGATCAGTGCATGATCAGTCACGTGATCAGTGCATGATCAGTCACGTGATCAGTGCATGATCAGCCACGTGATCAGTGCATGATCAGCCACGTGATCAGTGCATGATCAGTCACGTGATCAGTGCATGATCAGTCACGTGATCAGTGCATGATCAGTCACGTGATCAGTGCATGATAGCTACGTGATCAGTGCATGATCAGCCACGTGATCAGTGCATGATAGCCACGTGATCAGTGCATGATCAGTCACGTGATCAGTGCATGATCAGTCACGTGATCAGTGCATGATAGCTGCGTGATCATGCATGATCAGCCACGTGATCAGTGCATGATAGCCACGTGATCAGTGCATGATCAGTCACGTGATCAGTGCATGATCAGTCACGTGATCAGTGCATGATCAGCCACGTGATCAGTGCATGATCAGGCACGTGATCAGTGCATGATCAGCCACGTGATCAGTGCATGATAGCCACGTGATCAGTGCATGATCAGCCACGTGATCAGTGCATGATCAGTCACGTGATCAGTGCATGATCAGTCACGTGATCAGTGCATGATCAGCCACGTGATCAGTGCATGTGAGTCATGTAGTCAGTGCATGATAGCCCGTGATCAGTGCATGATCAGTCCCGTGATCAGTGCATGATCAGCCACGTGATCAGTGCATGATAGCCACGTGATCAGTGCATGATCAGTCACGTGATCAGTGCATGATCAGTCACGTGATCAGTGTGTGATCAGCCACGTGAACAGTGCATGCTCAGTCACGTGATCAGGGCCTGCTGAGCTGCGTGATTACTGTCTGCTCATCTGCTTGACAATTGCCAGCTGAGCTGCACGATTCCTGCCTGTCATCTGCTTGACAATTGCCACCTGTGATGCGTAATTCCTGCCTGCTCATCTACTTGATTATTGCCAGCTGAGCAGCATGATTTCTCAGAGCTGAGTTCCATGATTATAGCCTGCTGACTGATTCCTGCCTACTCAGCTCTATGTTCATTGCCTCCAGAGGCACATGATCAGTGTATGACACCACACATGATCAGCACATGATCAGTCACATGATCAGTGCATGATAAGCCACGTGATCAGTGCATGATCAATTACGTGATCAGTGCATGATCAGTCACGTGACCAGTACATGGTTGCTACGTGATCATTGCATGATCAGCCACGTGAGCAGTGCATGATAGCCACGTGATCAGTGCATGATCAGTCACGTGATCAGTGCATGATCAGTCACGTGAACAGTGCATGATCATTCACGTGATCAGTGCATGATCAGTCACGTGACCAGTATATGATAGCTACGTGATCATTCCATGACGAGCCACGTGAGCAGTGCATGATAGCCACGTGATGTGTGCATGATCAGTTACGTGAGCAGAGTATGATCAGCCACGTGATCAGTGCATGAGTGCCACGTGATCAGTGCATGATATGTCACGTGACAGGTGTGTGATCAGCCACGTGATCAGTGCATGTTCAGCCACGTGATCAGTGCATGATAGCCACGTGATCAGTGCATGATCAGTTACGTGAGCAGTGTATGATCAGCCACGTGATCAGTGCATGGTCAGACACGTGAACAGTGTATGATCAGCCACGTGATCAGTGCATGATATCCAAGTGATCAGTGCATGATCATCACGTGATCAGTGTATGATCAGCCACGTGAACAGTGCATGCTCAGTCACGTGATCAGGGCCTGCTGAGCTGCGTGATTACTGTCTGCTCATCTGCTTGACAATTGCCAGCTGAGCTGCATGATTCCTGCCTGTCATCTGCTTGACAATTGCCAGCTGTGCTGCGTAATTCCTGCCTGCTCAGCTGCTTGATTATTGCCAGCTGAGCAGCATGATTCCTCACACCTGAGTTCCATGATTATTGCCTGCTGACTGTTTGATTCGTGCCTACTCAGCTCTTTGTTTATTGCCTCCAGAGGCACATGATCAGTGTATGATAGCAAACATGATCAGCGCATGATCAGTCACATGATCAGCGCCATTAAGTCACGTGATCACTACATGATAGTCATGTGATCAGTCCATGCTCAGTCACGGTATCAGTGCATGATCAGCCACGTGATCAGTGCATGATCAGCCACGTGATCAGTGCATGATAGCCATGTGATCAGTGCATGATCAGTCACGTGATCAGTGCATGATCAGTCACGTGATCAGTGCATGATCAGCCACGTGATCAGTGCATGATCAGTCACCTGATGGGTGTATGATCAGTCACGTGACCAGTACATGGTAGCTACATGATCATTGCATGATCAGCCACGTGAGTAGTGCATGATAGCCACGTGATCAGTGCATGATCAGTCACGTGATCAGTGCATGATCAGTCATGTGATCAGTGCATGATCAGGCACGTGATCAGTGCATGATCAGCCACGTGATCAGTGCATGATAGCCACGTGATCAGTGCATGATCAGTCACGTGATCAGTGCATGATCAGTCACGTGATCAGTGCATGATCAGCCACGTGATCAGTGCATGATCAGCCACGTGATCAGTGCATGATCAGCCACGTGATCAGTGCATGATCAGTCACGTGATCAGTGCATGATCAGTCACGTGATCAGTGCATGATAGCTACGTGATCAGTGCATGATCAGCCACGTGATCAGTGCATGATAGCCACGTGATCAGTGCATGATCAGTCACGTGATCAGTGCATGATCAGTCACGTGATCAGTGCATGTAGCTGCGTGATCATGCATGATCAGCCACGTGATCAGTGCATGATAGCCACGTGATCAGTGCATGATCAGCCACGTGATCAGTGCATGATCAGTCACGTGATCAGTGCATGATCAGCCACGTGATCAGTGCATGATCAGCCACGTGATCAGTGCATGATCAGCCACGTGATCAGTGCATGATAGCCACGTGATCAGTGCATGATCAGTCACGTGATCAGTGCATGATCAGCCACGTGATCAGTGCATGATAGCCACGTGATCAGTGCATGATCAGTCACGTGATCAGTGCATGATCAGTCACGTGATCAGTGCATGATCAGCCACGTGATCAGTGCATGATCAATTACGTGATCAGTGCATGATCAGTCACGTGATCAGTGCATGGTAGCTACGTGATCATTGCATGATCAGCCACGTGAGCAGTGCATGATAGCCACGTGATCAGTGCATGATCAGTCACGTGATCAGTGCATGATCAGTCACGTGATCAGTGCATGATCAATTACGTGATCAGTGCATGATCAGTCACGTGATCAGTGCATGTAGCTACGTGATCAGTGCATGATCAGCCACGTGATCAGTGCATGATAGCCACGTGATCAGTGCATGATCAGCTACGTGATCAGTGCATGATCAGCCACGTGATCAGTGCATGATCAGACACGTGATCAGTGCATGATCAGCCACGTGATCAGTGCATGATACCACGTGATCAGTGCATGATCAGTCACGTGATCAGTGCATGATCAGCCACGTGATCAGTGCATGATAGCCACGTGATCAGTGCATGATAGCCACGTGATCAGTGCATGATCAGTCACGTGATCAGTGCATGATCAGTCACGTGATCAGTGCATGATCAGCCACGTGATCAGTGCATGATAGCCACGTGATCAGTGCATGATCAGTCACGTGATCAGTGCATGATCAGTCACGTGATCAGTGCATGATCAGCCACGTGATCAGTGCATGATAGCCACGTGATCAGTGCATGATCAGTCACGTGATCAGTGCATGATCAGTCACGTGATCAGTGCATGATCAGCCACGTGATCAGTGCATGATCAATTACGTGATCAGTGCATGATCAGTCACGTGATCAGTGCATGGTAGCTACGTGATCAGTGCATGATCAGCCACGTGATCAGTGCATGATAGCCACGTGATCAGTGCATGATCAGTCACGTGATCAGTGCATGATCAGTCACGTGATCAGTGCATGATCAGTCACGTGACCAGTGCATGGTAGCTACGTGATCAGTGCATGATCAGCCACGTGATCAGTGCATGATCAGCCACGTGATCAGTGCATGATCAGTCACGTGATCAGTGCATGATCAGCCACGTGATCAGTGCATGATAGCCACGTGATCAGTGCATGATCAGTCACGTGATCAGTGCATGATCAGTCACGTGATCAGTGCATGATCAGCACGTGATCAGTGCATGATCAGTCATGTAGTCAGTGCATGATAGCCCGTGATCAGTGCATGATCAGTCACGTGATCAGTGCATGATCAGCCACGTGATCAGTGCATGATAGCCACGTGATCAGTGCATGATCAGTCACGTGATCAGTGCATGATCAGCCACGTGATCAGTGCATGATCAGCCACGTGATCAGTGCATGACAATTACGTGATCAGTGCATGATCAGTCACGTGATCAGTGCATGATAGCCACGTGATCAGTGCATGATCAGTCACGTGATCAGTGTATGATCAGCCACGTGAACAGTGCATGCTCAGTCACGTGATCAGGGCCTGCTGAGCTGCGTGATTACTGTCTGCTCATCTGCTTGACAATTGCCAGCTGAGCTGCACGATTCCTGCCTGTCATCTGCTTGACAATTGCCAGCTGTGCTGCATAATTCCTGCCTGCTCAGCTGCTTGATTATTGCCAGCTGAGCAGCATGATTTCTCAGAGCTGAGTTCCATGATTATTGCCTACTGATTCCTGCCTACTCAGCTCTTTGTTCATTGCCTCCAGAGGCACATGATCAGTGTATGACACCAAACATGATCAGCACATGATCAGTCACATGATCAGTGCATGATAAGCCACGTGATCAGTGCATGATCAGTCACGTGATCAGTGCATGATCAGCCACGTGATCAGTGCATGATCAGTCACGTGATCAGTGCATGATAGCCACGTGATCAGTGCATGATCAGCCACGTGATCAGTGCATGATCAGTCACGTGATCAGTGCATGATAGCTACGTGATCAGTGCATGATCAGCCACGTGATCAGTGCATGATAGCCACGTGATCAGTGCATGATCAGTCACGTGATCGTGTGTGATCAGCCACGTGATCAGTGCATGATAGCCACGTGATCAGTGCATGATATCCACGTGATCAGTGCATGATAGCCACGTGATCAGTGCATGATCAGTCACGTGATCAGTGCATGATCAGTCACGTGATACGTGTGTGATCAGCCACGGATCAGTGCATGATGAGCCACGTGATCAGTGCATGATCAATTACGTGATCAGTGCATGATCAGTCACGTGACCAGTACATGGTTGCTACGTGATCGTTGCATGATCAGCCACGTGAGCAGTGCATGATAGCCACGTGATCAGTGCATGATCAGTCACGTGATCAGTGCATGATCAGTCACGTGATCAGTGCATGATCATTTACGTGATCAGTGCATGATCAGTCACGTGACCAGTATATGGTAGCTTCGTGATCATTCCATGACAGCCACGTGATCAGTGCATGATAGCCACGTGATCAGTGCATGATCAGTTACGTGATCAGTGTATGATCAGCCACGTGATCAGTGCATGAGTGCCACGTGATCAGTGCATGATATGTCACGTGACAGTGTGTGATCAGCCACGTGATCAGTGCATGATCAGCCACGTGATCAGTGCATGATAGCCACGTGATCAGTGCATGATCAGTTACGTGATCAGTGTATGATCAGCCACGTGATCAGTGCATGATCAGCCACGTGATCAGTGCATGATAGCCACGTGATCAGTGCATGATCAATTAGCTGATCAGTGCATGATCAGTCACGTGACCAGTGCATGATAGCTGCGTGATCAGTGCATGATCAGCCACGTGATCAGTGCATGATAGCCACGTGATCAGTGCATGATCAGTCACGTGATCAGTGCATGATCAGTCACGTGATCAGTGCATGATCAGTCACGTGATCAGTGCATGATCAATTACGTGATCAGTGCATGATCAGTCACGTGATCAGTGCATGATAGCTACGTGATCAGTGCATGATCAGCCACGTGATCAGTGCATGATAGCCACGTGATCAGTGCATGATAGCCACGTGATCAGTGCATGATCAGTCACGTGATCAGTGTGTGATCAGCCACGTGATCAGTGCATTTTCTCCCCATGATCAGTGCAGGATAGCCACGTGATCAGTGCATGATCAGTCACGTGATCAGTGCATGATCAGTCACGTGATCAGTGTGTGATCAGCCACGTGATCAGTGCATGATCAGCCACGTGATCAGTGCATGATCAATTACGTGATCAGTGCATGATCAGTCACGTGATCAGTGCATGATAGCTACGTGATCATTGCATGATCAGCCACGTGATCAGTGCATGATAGCCACGTGATCAGTGCATGATAGCCACATGATCAGTGCATGAGAGCCACGTGATCAGTGCATGATCAGTCACGTGATACATGTGTGATCAGCCACGTGATCAGTGCATGATGAGCCACGTGATCAGTGCAGGATCAATTACGTGATCAGTGCATGATCAGTCACGTGACCAGTACATGGTTGCTACGTGATCATTGCATGATCAGCCACGTGAGCAGAGCATGATAGCCACGTGATCAGTGCATGATCAGTCACGTGATCAGTACATGATCAGTCACGTGAACAGTGCATGATCATTTACGTGATCTGTGCATGATCAGTCACGTGACCAGTATATGTTAGCTACGTGATCATTCCATGACGAGCCACGTGAGCAGTGCATGATAGCCACGTGATGTGTGCATGATCAGTTACGTGAGCAGAGTATGATCAGCCACGTGATCAGTGCATGAGTGCCACGTGATCAGTGCATGATATGTCACGTGACAGGTGTGTGATCAGCCACGTGAACAGTGCATGTTCAGCCACGTGATCAGTGCATGATAGCCACGTGATCAGTGCATGATCAGTTACGTGAGCAGTGTATGATCAGCCACGTGATCAGTGCATGGTCAGACACGTGAACAGTGTATGATCAGCCACGTGATCAGTGCATGATATCCAAGTGATCAGTGCATGATCATCACGTGATCAGTGTATGATCAGCCACGTGAACAGTGCATGCTCAGTCACGTGATCAGGGCCTGCTGAGCTGCGTGATTACTGTCTGCTCATCTGCTTGACAATTGCCAGCTGAGCTGCACGATTCCTGCCTGTCATCTGCTTGACAATTGCCAGCTGTGCTGCGTAATTCCTGCCTGCTCAGCTGCTTGATTATTGCCAGCTGAGCAGCATGATTCCTCACAGCTGAGTTCCATGATTATTGCCTGCTGACTGTTTGATTCGTGCCTACTCAGCTCTTTGTTTATTGCCTCCAGAGGCACATGATCAGTGTATGATAGCAAACATGATCAGCGCATGATCAGTCACATGATCAGCGCCATTAAGTCACGTGATCACTACATGATAGTCATGTGATCAGTCCATGCTCAGTCACGGTATCAGTGCATGATCAGCCACGTGATCAGTGCATGATCAGCCAGGTGATCAGTTCATGATAGCTATGTGATCAGTGCATGATCAGTCACGTGATCAGTGCATGATCAGTCAGTGATCAGTGCATGATCAGCCACGTGATCAGTGCATGATCAGTCACCTGATGGGTGTATGATCAGTCACGTGACCAGTACATGGTAGCTACATGATCATTGCATGATCAGCCACGTGAGTAGTGCATGATAGCCACGTGATCAGTGCATGATCAGTCACGTGATCAGTGCATGATCAGTCATGTGATCAGTGCATGATCAGGCACGTGATCAGTGCATGATCAGCCACGTGATCAGTGCATGATAGCCACGTGATCAGTGCATGATCAGTCACGTGATCAGTGCATGATCAGTCACGTGATCAGTGCATGATCAGCCACGTGATCAGTGCATGATCAGCCACGTGATCAGTGCATGATCAGTCACGTGATCAGTGCATGATCAGTCACGTGATCAGTGCATGATCAGTCACGTGATCAGTGCATGATAGCTACGTGATCAGTGCATGATCAGCCACGTGATCAGTGCATGATAGCCACGTGATCAGTGCATGATCAGTCACGTGATCAGTGCATGATCAGTCACGTGATCAGTGCATGGTAGCTACGTGATCATGCATGATCAGCCACGTGATCAGTGCATGATAGCCACGTGATCAGTGCATGATCAGTCACGTGATCAGTGCATGATCAGTCACGTGATCAGTGCATGATCAGCCACGTGATCAGTGCATGATCAGTCACGTGATCAGTGCATGATCAGCCACGTGATCAGTGCATGATAGCCACGTGATCAGTGCATGATCAGCCACGTGATCAGTGCATGATCAGTCACGTGATCAGTGCATGATCAGTCACGTGATCAGTGCATGATCAGCCACGTGATCAGTGCATGTCAGTCATGTAGTCAGTGCATGATAGCCCGTGATCAGTGCATGATCAGTCCCGTGATCAGTGTATGATCAGCCACGTGATCAGTGCATGATAGCCACGTGATCAGTGCATGATCAGTCACGTGATCAGTGCATGATCAGTCACGTGATCAGTGTATGATCAGCCACGTGAACAGTGCATGCTCAGTCACGTGATCAGGGCCTGCTGAGCTGCGTGATTACTGTCTGCTCATCTGCTTGACAATTGCCAGCTGAGCTGCACGATTCCTGCCTGTCATCTGCTTGACAATTGCCACCTGTGATGCGTAATTCCTGCCTGCTCATCTACTTGATTATTGCCAGCTGAGCAGCATGATTTCTCAGAGCTGAGTTCCATGATTATAGCCTGCTGACTGATTCCTGCCTACTCAGCTCTATGTTCATTGCCTCCAGAGGCACATGATCAGTGTATGACACCACACATGATCAGCACATGATCAGTCACATGATCAGTGCATGATAAGCCACGTGATCAGTGCATGATCAATTACGTGATCAGTGCATGATCAGTCACGTGACCAGTACATGGTTGCTACGTGATCATTGCATGATCAGCCACGTGAGCAGTGCATGATAGCCACGTGATCAGTGCATGATCAGTCACGTGATCAGTGCATGATCAGTCACGTGAACAGTGCATGATCATTCACGTGATCAGTGCATGATCAGTCACGTGACCAGTATATGGTAGCTACGTGATCATTCCATGACAGCCACGTGAGCAGTGCATGATAGCCACGTGATGTGTGCATGATCAGTTACGTGAGCAGAGTATGATCAGCCACGTGATCAGTGCATGAGTGCCACGTGATCAGTGCATGATATGTCACGTGACAGGTGTGTGATCAGCCACGTGAACAGTGCATGTTCAGCCACGTGATCAGTGCATGATAGCCACGTGATCAGTGCATGATCAGTTACGTGAGCAGTGTATGATCAGCCACGTGATCAGTGCATGGTCAGACACGTGAACAGTGTATGATCAGCCACGTGATCAGTGCATGATATCCAAGTGATCAGTGCATGATCATCACGTGATCAGTGTATGATCAGCCACGTGAACAGTGCATGCTCAGTCACGTGATCAGGGCCTGCTGAGCTGCGTGATTACTGTCTGCTCATCTGCTTGACAATTGCCAGCTGAGCTGCATGATTCCTGCCTGTCATCTGCTTGACAATTGCCAGCTGTGCTGCGTAATTCCTGCCTGCTCAGCTGCTTGATTATTGCCAGCTGAGCAGCATGATTCCTCACACCTGAGTTCCATGATTATTGCCTGCTGACTGTTTGATTCGTGCCTACTCAGCTCTTTGTTTATTGCCTCCAGAGGCACATGATCAGTGTATGATAGCAAACATGATCAGCGCATGATCAGTCACATGATCAGCGCCATTAAGTCACGTGATCACTACATGATAGTCATGTGATCAGTCCATGCTCAGTCACGGTATCAGTGCATGATCAGCCACGTGATCAGTGCATGATCAGCCACGTGATCAGTGCATGATAGCCATGTGATCAGTGCATGATCAGTCACGTGATCAGTGCATGATCAGTCACGTGATCAGTGCATGATCAGCCACGTGATCAGTGCATGATCAGTCACCTGATGGGTGTATGATCAGTCACGTGACCAGTACATGGTAGCTACATGATCATTGCATGATCAGCCACGTGAGTAGTGCATGATAGCCACGTGATCAGTGCATGATCAGTCACGTGATCAGTGCATGATCAGTCATGTGATCAGTGCATGATCAGGCACGTGATCAGTGCATGATCAGCCACGTGATCAGTGCATGATAGCCACGTGATCAGTGCATGATCAGTCACGTGATCAGTGCATGATCAGTCACGTGATCAGTGCATGATCAGCCACGTGATCAGTGCATGATCAGCCACGTGATCAGTGCATGATCAGCCACGTGATCAGTGCATGATCAGTCACGTGATCAGTGCATGATCAGTCACGTGATCAGTGCATGATAGCTACGTGATCAGTGCATGATCAGCCACGTGATCAGTGCATGATAGCCACGTGATCAGTGCATGATCAGTCACGTGATCAGTGCATGATCAGTCACGTGACCAGTACATGGTAGCTGCGTGATCATGCATGATCAGCCACGTGATCAGTGCATGATAGCCACGTGATCAGTGCATGATCAGTCACGTGATCAGTGCATGATCAGTCACGTGATCAGTGCATGATCAGCCACGTGATCAGTGCATGATCAGCCACGTGATCAGTGCATGATCAGCCACGTGATCAGTGCATGATAGCCACGTGATCAGTGCATGATCAGTCACGTGATCAGTGCATGATCAGCCACGTGATCAGTGCATGATAGCCACGTGATCAGTGCATGATCAGTCACGTGATCAGTGCATGATCAGTCACGTGATCAGTGCATGATCAGCCACGTGATCAGTGCATGATCAGTCACGTGATCAGTGCATGATCAGTCACGTGATCAGTACATGGTAGCTACGTGATCATTGCATGATCAGCCACGTGATCAGTGCATGATAGCCACGTGATCAGTGCATGATCAGTCACGTGATCAGTGCATGATCAGTCACGTGATCAGTGCATGATCAATTACGTGATCAGTGCATGATCAGTCACGTGATCAGTGCATGTAGCTACGTGATCAGTGCATGATCAGCCACGTGATCAGTGCATGATAGCCACGTGATCAGTGCATGATCAGCTACGTGATCAGTGCATGATCAGCCACGTGATCAGTGCATGATCAGTCACGTGATCAGTGCATGATCAGCCACGTGATCAGTGCATGATACCACGTGATCAGTGCATGATCAGTCACGTGATCAGTGCATGATCAGCCACGTGATCAGTGCATGATATCCACGTGATCAGTGCATGATAGCCACGTGATCAGTGCATGATCAGTCACGTGATCAGTGCATGATCAGTCACGTGATCAGTGCATGATCAGCCACGTGATCAGTGCATGATAGCCACGTGATCAGTGCATGATCAGTCACGTGATCAGTGCATGATCAGTCACGTGATCAGTGCATGATCAGCCACGTGATCAGTGCATGATAGCCACGTGATCAGTGCATGATCAGTCACGTGATCAGTGCATGATCAGTCACGTGATCAGTGCATGATCAGCCACGTGATCAGTGCATGATCAATTACGTGATCAGTGCATGATCAGTCACGTGATCAGTACATGGTTGCTACGTGATCAGTGCATGATCAGCCACGTGATCAGTGCATGATAGCCACGTGATCAGTGCATGATCAGTCACGTGATCAGTGCATGATCAGTTACGTGATCAGTGCATGATCAGTCACATGACCAGTGCATGGTAGCTACGTGATCAGTGCATGATCAGCCACGTGATCAGTGCATGATCAGCCACGTGATCAGTGCATGATCAGTCACGTGATCAGTGCATGATCAGCCACGTGATCAGTGCATGATAGCCACGTGATCAGTGCATGATCAGTCACGTGATCAGTGCATGATCAGTCACGTGATCAGTGCATGATCAGCACGTGATCAGTGCATGATCAGTCATGTAGTCAGTGCATGATAGCCCGTGATCAGTGCATGATCAGTCACGTGATCAGTGTATGATCAGCCACGTGATCAGTGCATGATAGCCACGTGATCAGTGCATGATCAGTCACGTGATCAGTGCATGATCAGCCACGTGATCAGTGCATGATAGCCACGTGATCAGTGCATGACAGCCACGTGATCAGTGCATGATCAGTCACGTGATCAGTGCATGATAGCCACGTGATCAGTGCATGATCAGTCACGTGATCAGTGTGTGATCAGCCACGTGAACAGTGCATGCTCAGTCACGTGATCAGGGCCTGCTGAGCTGCGTGATTACTGTCTGCTCATCTGCTTGACAATTGCCAGCTGAGCTGCACGATTCCTGCCTGTCATCTGCTTGACAATTGCCAGCTGTGCTGCATAATTCCTGCCTGCTCAGCTGCTTGATTATTGCCAGCTGAGCAGCATGATTTCTCAGAGCTGAGTTCCATGATTATTGCCTACTGATTCCTGCCTACTCAGCTCTTTGTTCATTGCCTCCAGAGGCACATGATCAGTGTATGACACCAAACATGATCAGCACATGATCAGTCACATGATCAGTGCATGATAAGCCACGTGATCAGTGCATGATCAGTCACGTGATCAGTGCATGATCAGCCACGTGATCAGTGCATGATCAGTCACGTGATCAGTGCATGATAGCTGCGTGATCAGTGCATGATCAGCCACGTGATCAGTGCATGATCAGTCACGTGATCAGTGCATGATAGCTACGTGATCAGTGCATGATCAGCCACGTGATCAGTGCATGATAGCCACGTGATCAGTGCATGATCAGTCACGTGATAGTGTATGATCAGCCACGTGATCAGTGCATGATAGCCACGTGATCAGTGCATGATATCCACGTGATCAGTGCATGATAGCCACGTGATCAGTGCATGATCAGTCACGTGATCAGTGCATGATCAGTCACGTGATACGTGTGTGATCAGCCACGTGATCAGTGCATGATGAGCCACGTGATCAGTGCATGATCAATTACGTGATCAGTGCATGATCAGTCACGTGACCAGTACATGGTTGCTACGTGATCGTTGCATGATCAGCCACGTGATCAGTGCATGATAGCCACGTGATCAGTGCATGATCAGTCACGTGATCAGTGCATGATCAGTCACGTGATCAGTGCATGATCATTTACGTGATCAGTGCATGATCAGTCACGTGACCAGTATATGGTAGCTTCGTGATCATTCCATGACAGCCACGTGATCAGTGCATGATAGCCACGTGATCAGTGCATGATCAGTCACGTGATAGAGTATGATCAGCCACGTGATCAGTGCATGAGTGCCACGTGATCAGTGCATGATATGTCACGTGACAGTGTGTGATCAGCCACGTGATCAGTGCATGATCAGCCACGTGATCAGTGCATGATAGCCACGTGATCAGTGCATGATCAGTCACGTGATCAGTGCATGATCAGCCACGTGATCAGTGCATGATCAGCCACGTGATCAGTGCATGATAGCCACGTGATCAGTGCATGATCAGTCAGTGATCAGTGCATGATCAGTCACGTGATCAGTGCATGATAGCTGCGTGATCAGTGCATGATCAGCCACGTGATCAGTGCATGATAGCCACGTGATCAGTGCATGATCAGTCACGTGATCAGTGCATGATCAGTCACGTGATCAGTGCATGATCAGTCACGTGATCAGTGCATGATCAATTACGTGATCAGTGCATGATCAGTCACGTGATCAGTGCATGATAGCTACGTGATCAGTGCATGATCAGCCACGTGATCAGTGCATGATAGCCACGTGATCAGTGCATGATAGCCACGTGATCAGTGCATGATCAGTCACGTGATCAGTGCATGATCAGCCACGTGATCAGTGCATGATCTCCCATGATCAGTGCATGATAGCCACGTGATCAGTGCATGATCAGTCACGTGATCAGTGCATGATCAGTCACGTGATCAGTGCATGATCAGCCACGTGATCAGTGCATGATCAGCCACGTGATCAGTGCATGATCAGCCACGTGATCAGTGCATGATCAGTCACGTGATCAGTGCATGATAGCTACGTGATCAGTGCATGATCAGCCACGTGATCAGTGCATGATAGCCACGTGATCAGTGCATGATAGCCACGTGATCAGTGCATGAGAGCCACGTGATCAGTGCATGATCAGTCACGTGATACATGTGTGATCAGACACGTGATCAGTGCATGATGAGCCACGTGATCAGTGCAGGATCAATTACGTGATCAGTGCATGATCAGTCACGTGACCAGTACATGGTTGCTACGTGATCATTGCATGATCAGCCACGTGAGCAGAGCATGATAGCCACGTGATCAGTGCATGATCAGTCACGTGATCAGTACATGATCAGTCACGTGAACAGTGCATGATCATTTACGTGATCTGTGCATGATCAGTCACGTGACCAGTATATGTTAGCTACGTGATCATTCCATGACGAGCCACGTGAGCAGTGCATGATAGCCACGTGATGTGTGCATGATCAGTTACGTGAGCAGAGTATGATCAGCCACGTGATCAGTGCATGAGTGCCACGTGATCAGTGCATGATATGTCACGTGACAGGTGTGTGATCAGCCACGTGAACAGTGCATGTTCAGCCACGTGATCAGTGCATGATAGCCACGTGATCAGTGCATGATCAGTTACGTGAGCAGTGTATGATCAGCCACGTGATCAGTGCATGGTCAGACACGTGAACAGTGTATGATCAGCCACGTGATCAGTGCATGATATCCAAGTGATCAGTGCATGATCATCACGTGATCAGTGTATGATCAGCCACGTGAACAGTGCATGCTCAGTCACGTGATCAGGGCCTGCTGAGCTGCGTGATTACTGTCTGCTCATCTGCTTGACAATTGCCAGCTGAGCTGCACGATTCCTGCCTGTCATCTGCTTGACAATTGCCAGCTGTGCTGCGTAATTCCTGCCTGCTCAGCTGCTTGATTATTGCCAGCTGAGCAGCATGATTCCTCACACCTGAGTTCCATGATTATTGCCTGCTGACTGTTTGATTCGTGCCTACTCAGCTCTTTGTTTATTGCCTCCAGAGGCACATGATCAGTGTATGATAGCAAACATGATCAGCGCATGATCAGTCACATGATCAGCGCCATTAAGTCACGTGATCACTACATGATAGTCATGTGATCAGTCCATGCTCAGTCACGGTATCAGTGCATGATCAGCCACGTGATCAGTGCATGATCAGCCAGGTGATCAGTTCATGATAGCTATGTGATCAGTGCATGATTTGTCACGTGATCAGTGCATGATCAGTCAGGTGATCAGTGCATGATCAGCCACGTGATCAGTGCATGATCAGTCACCTGATGGGTGTATGATCAGTCACGTGACCTGTACATGGTAGCTACATGATCATTGCATGATCAGCCACGTGAGTAGTGCATGATAGCCACGTGATCAGTGCATGATCAGTCACGTGATCAGTGCATGATCAGTCATGTGATCAGTGCATGATCAGGCACGTGATCAGTGCATGATCAGCCACGTGATCAGTGCATGATAGCCACGTGATCAGTGCATGATCAGTCACGTGATCAGTGCATGATCAGTCACGTGATCAGTGCATGATCAGCCACGTGATCAGTGCATGATCAGCCACGTGATCAGTGCATGATCAGTCACGTGATCAGTGCATGATCAGTCACGTGATCAGTGCATGATCAGTCACGTGATCAGTGCATGATAGCTACGTGATCAGTGCATGATCAGCCACGTGATCAGTGCATGATAGCCACGTGATCAGTGCATGATCAGTCACGTGATCAGTGCATGATCAGCCACGTGATCAGTACATGATAGCTGCGTGATCAGTGCATGATCAGCCACGTGATCAGTGCATGATAGCCACGTGATCAGTGCATGATCAGTCACGTGATCAGTGCATGATCAGTCACGTGATCAGTGCATGATCAGCCACGTGATCAGTGCATGATCAGGCACGTGATCAGTGCATGATCAGCCACGTGATCAGTGCATGATAGCCACGTGATCAGTGCATGATCAGCCACGTGATCAGTGCATGATCAGTCACGTGATCAGTGCATGATCAGTCACGTGATCAGTGCATGATCAGCCACGTGATCAGTGCATGTGGAGTCATGTAGTCAGTGCATGATAGCCCGTGATCAGTGCATGATCAGTCCCGTGATCAGTGCATGATCAGCCACGTGATCAGTGCATGATAGCCACGTGATCAGTGCATGATCAGTCACGTGATCAGTGCATGATCAGTCACGTGATCAGTGTGTGATCAGCCACGTGAACAGTGCATGCTCAGTCACGTGATCAGGGCCTGCTGAGCTGCGTGATTACTGTCTGCTCATCTGCTTGACAATTGCCAGCTGAGCTGCACGATTCCTGCCTGTCATCTGCTTGACAATTGCCAGCTGTGCTGCGTAATTCCTGCCTGCTCAGCTGCTTGATTATTGCCAGCTGAGCAGCATGATTCCTCAGAGCTGAGTTCCATGATTATTGCCTGCTGACTGATTCCTGCCTACTCAGCTCTTTGTTCATTGCCTCCAGAGGCACATGATCAGTGTATGACAGCAAACATGATCAGCACATGATCAGTCACATGATCAGTGCATGATAAGCCACGTGATCAGTGCATGATCAGTCATGTGATCAGTGCATGATCAGTCATGTGATCAGTGCATGATAGCTGCGTGATCAGTGCATGATCAGCCACGTGATCAGTGCATGATAGCCACGTGATCAGTGCATGATCAGTCACGTGATCAGTGCATGATCAGTCAGCTGATCAGTGCATGATCAGTCACGTGATCAGTGCATGGCAGCTACGTGATCAGTGCATGATCAGCCACGTGATCAGTGCATGATAGCCACGTGATCAGTGCATGATCAGTCACGTGATCAGTGCATGATCAGCCACGTGATCAGTGCATGATCAGTCACGTGATCAGTGCATGATCAGCCACGTGATCAGTGCATGATCAGTCACGTGATCAGTGCATGATCAGCCACGTGATCAGTGCATGATCAGCCACGTGATCAGTGCATGATCAGCCACGTGATCAGTGCATGATAGCCACGTGATCAGTGCATGATCAGTCACGTGATCAGTGCATGATCAGCCACGTGATCAGTGCATGATGAGCCCGTGATCAGTGCATGATCAGTCACGTGATCAGTGCATGATCAGCCACGTGATCAGTGCATGATAGCCACGTGATCAGTGCATGATCAGTCACGTGATCATGTGTGATCAGCCACGTGATCAGTGCATGGTTGCTACGTGATCAGTGCATGATCAGCCACGTGATCAGTGCATGATAGCCACGTGATCAGTGCATGATCAGTCACGTGATCAGTGCATGATCAGTCACGTGATCAGTGCATGATCATTCACGTGATCAGTGCATGATCAGTCACGTGACCAGTATATGGTAGCTACGTGATCAGTGCATGACAGCCACGTGATCAGTGCATGATAGCCACGTGATCAGTGCATGATCAGTTACGTGATCAGTGTATGATCAGCCACGTGATCAGTGCATGAGTGCCACGTGATCAGTGCATGATAGTCACGTGACAGTGTGTGATCAGCCACGTGATCAGTGCATGATCAGCCACGTGATCAGTGCATGATCAGTCACGTGATCAGTGCATGATCAGTCACGTGATCAGTACATGGTAGCTGCGTGATCATGCATGATCAGCCACGTGATCAGTGCATGATAGCCACGTGATCAGTGCATGATCAGTCACGTGATCAGTGCATGATCAGTCACGTGATCAGTGCATGATCAGCCACGTGATCAGTGCATGTCAGTCATGTGTCAGTGCATGATAGTGCCGTGATCAGTGCATGATCAGTCCCGTGATCAGTGCATGATCAGCCACGTGATCAGTGCATGATAGCCACGTGATCAGTGCATGATCAGTCACGTGATCAGTGCATGATCAGTCACGTGATCAGTGTATGATCAGCCACGTGAACAGTGCATGCTCAGTCACGTGATCAGGGCCTGCTGAGCTGCGTGATTACTGTCTGCTCATCTGCTTGACAATTGCCAGCTGAGCTGCATGATTCCTGCCTGTCATCTGCTTGACAATTGCCAGCTGTGCTGCGTAATTCCTGCCTGCTCAGCTGCTTGATTATTGCCAGCTGAGCAGCATGATTTCTCAGAGCTGAGTTCCATGATTATAGCCTGCTGACTGATTCCTGCCTACTCAGCTCTTTGTTCATTGCCTCCAGAGGCACATGATCAGTGTATGACACCAAACATGATCAGCACATGATCAGTCACATGATCAGTGCATGATAATCCACGTGATCAGTGCATGATCAATTATGTGATCAGTGCATGATCAGTCATGTGACCAGTACATGGTAGCTGCGTGATCAGTGCATGATCAGCCACGTGATCAGTGCATGATAGCCACGTGATCAGTGCATGATCAGTCAGTGATCAGTGCATGATCAGTCACGTGATCAGTGCATGATAGCTGCGTGATCAGTGCATGATCAGCCACGTGATCAGTGCATGATAGCCACGTGATCAGTGCATGATCAGTCACGTGATCAGTGCATGATCAGTCACGTGATCAGTGCATGATCAGTCACGTGATCAGTGCATGATAGCCACGTGATCAGTGCATGATCAGCCACGTGATCAGTGCATGATCAGTCACGTGATCAGTGCATGATCAGCCACGTGATCAGTGCATGATCAGGCACGTGATCAGTGCATGATCAGCCACGTGATCAGTGCATGATAGCCACGTGATCAGTGCATGATCAGTCACGTGATCAGTGCATGATCAGTCACGTGATCAGTGCATGATAGCCACGTGATCAGTGCATGATAGCCACGTGATCAGTGCATGATCAGTCACGTGATCAGTGCATGATCAGTCACGTGACCAGTACATGGTAGCTGCGTGATCATGCATGATCAGCCACGTGATCAGTGCATGATAGCCACGTGATCAGTGCATGATCAGCCACGTGATCAGTGCATGATCAGTCACGTGATCAGTGCATGATCAGCCACGTGATCAGTGCATGATCAGGCACGTGATCAGTGCATGATCAGCCACGTGATCAGTGCATGATAGCCACGTGATCAGTGCATGATCAGTCACGTGATCAGTGCATGATCAGTCACGTGATCAGTGCATGATCAGCCACGTGATCAGTGCATGATCAGCCACGTGATCAGTGCATGATCAATTACGTGATCAGTGCATGATCAGTCACGTGACCAGTGCATGGTAGCTACGTGATCATTGCATGATCAGCCACGTGAGCAGTGCATGATAGCCACGTGATCAGTGCATGATCAGCCACGTGATCAGTGCATGATCAGTCACGTGATCAGTGCATGATCAGTCACGTGATCAGTGCATGATCAGCCACGTGATCAGTGCATGTCAGTCATGTAGTCAGTGCATGATAGCCCGTGATCAGTGCATGATCAGTCCCGTGATCAGTGTATGATCAGCCACGTGATCAGTGCATGATAGCCACGTGATCAGTGCATGATCAGTCACATGATCAGTGCATGATCAGTCACGTGATCAGTGTATGATCAGCCACGTGAACAGTGCATGCTCAGTCACGTGATCAGGCCTGCTGAGCTGCGTGATTACTGTCTGCTCATCTGCTTGACAATTGCCAGCTGAGCTGCACGATTCCTGCCTGTCATCTGCTTGACAATTGCCAGCTGTGCTGCGTAATTCCTGCCTGCTCAGCTGCTTGATTATTGCCAGCTGAGCAGCATGATTTCTCACAGCTGAGTTCCATGATTATTGCCTGCTGACTGATTCCTGCCTACTCAGCTCTTTGTTCATTGCCTCCAGAGGCACATGATCAGTGTATGATACCAAACATGATCAGCACATGATCAGTCACATGATCAGTGCATGATAAGCCACGTGATCAGTGCATGATCAGTCATGTGATCAGTGCATGATCAGTCATGTGACCAGTGCATGGTAGCTGTGTGATCAGTGCATGATCAGCCACGTGATCAGTGCATGATCAGTCACGTGATCAGTGCATGATCAGTCACGTGATCAGTGCATGATCAGCCACGTGATCAGTGCATGATAGCCACGTGATCAGTGCATGATAGCCACGTGATCAGTGCATGATCAGTCACGTGATCAGTGCATGATCAGTCATGTGATCGTGTGTGATCAGCCACGTGATCAGTGCATGATCAGCCACGTGATCAGTGCATGATCAGTCACGTGATCAGTGCATGATCAGTCACGTGACCAGTACATGGTAGCTACGTGATCATTGCATGATCAGCCACGTGATCAGTGCATGATAGCCACGTGATCAGTGCATGATAGCCACGTGATCAGTGCATGATCAGTCATGTGATCAGTGTGTGATCAGCCACGTGATCAGTGCATGATAGCCACGTGATCAGTGCATGATAGCCACGTGATCAGTGCATGATCAGTCACGTGATACATGTGTGATCAGCCACGTGATCAGTGCATGATGAGCCACGTGATCAGTGCAGGATCAATTACGTGATCAGTGCATGATCAGTCACGTGACCAGTACATGGTTGCTACGTGATCGTTGCATGATCAGCCACGTGAGCAGAGCATGATAGCCACGTGATCAGTGCATGATCAGTCACGTGATCAGTACATGATCAGTCACGTGAACAGTGCATGATCATTTACGTGATCTGTGCATGATCAGTCACGTGACCAGTATATGGTAGCTACGTGATCATTCCATGACGAGCCACGTGAGCAGTGCATGATAGCCACGTGATGTGTGCATGATGAGTTACGTGAGCAGAGTATGATCAGCCACGTGATCAGTGCATGATATGTCACGTGACAGGTGTGTGATCAGCCACGTGAACAGTGCATGTTCAGCCACGTGATCAGTGCATGATAGCCACGTGATCAGTGCATGATCAGTTACGTGAGCAGTGTATGATCAGCCACGTGATCAGTGCATGGTCAGACACGTGAACAGTGTATGATCAGCCACGTGATCAGTGCATGATATCCAAGTGACCAGTGCATGATCATCACGTGATCAGTGTATGATCAGCCACGTGAACAGTGCATGCTCAGTCACGTGATCAGGGCCTGCTGAGCTGCGTGATTACTGTCTGCTCATCTGCTTGACAATTGCCAGCTGAGCTGCACGATTCCTGCCTGTCATCTGCTTGACAATTGCCAGCTGTGCTGCGTAATTCCTGCCTGCTCAGCTGCTTGATTATTGCCAGCTGAGCAGCATGATTCCTCACACCTGAGTTCCATGATTATTGCCTGCTGACTGTTTGATTCGTGCCTACTCAGCTCTTTGTTTATTGCCTCCAGAGGCACATGATCAGTGTATGATAGCAAACATGATCAGCGCATGATCAGTCACATGATCAGCGCCATTAAGTCACGTGATCACTACATGATAGTCATGTGATCAGTCCATGCTCAGTCACGGTATCAGTGCATGATCAGCCACGTGATCAGTGCATGATCAGCCACGTGATCAGTTCATGATAGCCATGTGATCAGTGCATGATTTGTCACGTGATCAGTGCATGATCAGGCAGGTGATCAGTGCATGAGCCACGTGATCAGTGCATGATCAGTCACGTGATGGGTGTATGATCAGTCACGTGACCTGTACATGGTAGCTACATGATCATTGCATGATCAGCCACGTGAGTAGTGCATGATAGCCACGTGATCAGTGCATGATCAGTCACGTGATCAGTGCATGATCAGTCATGTGATCAGTGCATGATCAGGCACGTGATCAGTGCATGATCAGCCACGTGATCAGTGCATGATAGCCACGTGATCAGTGCATGATCAGTCACGTGATCAGTGCATGATCAGTCACGTGATCAGTGCATGATCAGCCACGTGATCAGTGCATGATCAGCCACGTGATCAGTGCATGATCAATTACGTGATCAGTGCATGATCAGTCACGTGATCAGTGCATGGTAGCTACGTGATCAGTGCATGATCAGCCACGTGATCAGTGCATGATAGCCACGTGATCAGTGCATGATCAGTCACGTGATCAGTGCATGATCAGTCACGTGATCAGTGCATGATCAGTCACGTGATCAGTGCATGATCAATTACGTGATCAGTGCATGATCAGTCACGTGATCAGTGCATGGTAGCTACGTGATCATTGCATGATCAGCCACGTGATCAGTGCATGATAGCCACGTGATCAGTGCATGATCAGTCGCATGATCAGTGCATGATCATCCACGTGATCAGTGCATGATCAGTCACGTGATCAGTGCATGATATAGACGTGATCAGTGCATGATCAGTCACGTGATCAGTGCATGATCAGCCACGTGATCAGTGCATGATAGCCACGTGATCAGTGCATGATAGCCAGTGATCAGTGCATGATCAGTCACGTGATCAGTGCATGATCAGCCACGTGATCAGTGCATGATAGCCACGTGATCAGTGCATGATCAGTCACGTGATCAGTGCATGATCAGTACGTGATCAGTGCATGATCAGCCACGTGATCAGTGCATGATCAGCCACGTGATCAGTGCATGATCAGTCACGTGATCAGTGCATGATCAGTCACGTGATCAGTGCATGATCAGTCACGTGATCAGTGCATGATCAGCCACGTGATCAGTGCATGATAGCCACGTGATCAGTGCATGATCAGTCACGTGATCAGTGCATGATCAGTCACGTGATCAGTGCATGATCAGCCACGTGATCAGTGCATGATCAGCCACTGATCAGTGCATGATCAATTACGTGATCAGTGCATGATCAGTCACGTGACCAGTGCATGGTAGCTACGTGATCAGTGCATGATCAGCCACGTGATCAGTGCATGATAGCCACGTGATCAGTGCATGATCAGCCACGTGATCAGTGCATGATCAGTCACGTGATCAGTGCATGATCAGTCACGTGATCAGTGCATGATCAGCCACGTGATCAGTGCATGTGGAGTCATGTAGTCAGTGCATGATAGCCCGTGATCAGTGCATGATCAGTCCCGTGATCAGTGCATGATCAGCCACGTGATCAGTGCATGATAGCTACGTGATCAGTGCATGATCAGTCACGTGATCAGTGCATGATCAGTCACGTGATCAGTGTGTGATCAGCCACGTGAACAGTGCATGCTCAGTCACGTGATCAGGGCCTGCTGAGCTGCGTGATTACTGTCTGCTCATCTGCTTGACAATTGCCAGCTGAGCTGCACGATTCCTGCCTGTCATCTGCTTGACAATTGCCACCTGTGCTACGTAATTCCTGCCTGCTCATCTACTTGATTATTGCCAGCTGAGCAGCATGATTTCTCAGAGCTGAGTTCCATGATTATAGCCTGCTGACTGATTCCTGCTTACTCAGCTGTATGTTCATTGCTTCCAGAGGCACATGATCAGTGTATGACACCAAACATGATCAGCACATGATCAGTCACATGATCAGTGCATGATAAGCCACGTGATCAGTGCATGATCAATTATGTGATCAGTGCATGATCAGTCATGTGACCAGTACATGGTACCTGCGTGATCATTGCATGATCAGCCACGAGAGCAGTGCATGATAGCCACGTGATCAGTGCATGACCAGTCACGTGACTGTGCAAGATCAGTCACGTGATCAGTGCATGATCAGTTACGTGATCAGTGCATGATCAGCCACGTGATCAGTGCATGATAGCTACGTGATCAGTGCATGATAGCCACGTGATCAGTGCATGATCAGTCACGTGATACTTGTGTGATCAGCCACGTGATCAGTGCATGATAGCCACGTTATCAGTGCAGGATAGCCACGTGATCAGTGCATGATCAGTCACGTGATCAGTGCATGATCAGTCACGTGATAGTGCATGATCAGCCACGTGATCAGTGCATGATCAGCCACGTGATCAGTGCATGATCAGTCACGTGATCAGTGCATGATCAGTCACGTGATCAGTGCATGATCAGTCACGTGATCAGTGCATGATCAGCCACGTGATCAGTGCATGATCAGCCACGTGATCAGTGCATGATAGCTACGTGATCAGTGCATGATAGCCACGTGATCAGTGCATGATCAGTCACGTGATCAGTGCATGATCAGTCACGTGATCAGTGCATGATCAGCCACGTGATCAGTGCATGATCAGCCACGTGATCAGTGCATGATCAGCCACGTGATCAGTGCATGATAGCCACGTGATCAGTGCATGATCAGTCACGTGATAGTGTGTGATCAGCCACGTGATCAGTGCATGATATCCACGTGATCAGTGCATGATAGCCACGTGATCAGTGCATGATCAGTCACGTGATCAGTGCATGATCAGTCACGTGATAGTGTGTGATCAGCCACGTGATCAGTGCATGATGAGCCACGTGATCAGTGCATGATCAATTACGTGATCAGTGCATGATCAGTCACGTGATCAGTGCATGGTAGCTACGTGATCATTGCATGATCAGCCACGTGATCAGTGCATGATAGCCACGTGATCAGTGCATGATAGCCACGTGATCAGTGCATGATCAGCCACGTGATCAGTGCATGATCAGTCACGTGATCATGTGTGATCAGCCACGTGATCAGTGCATGATCAGCCACGTGATCAGTGCATGATCAAATACGTGATCAGTGCATGATCAGTCACGTGATCAGTGCATGGTAGCTACGTGATCAGTGCATGATCAGCCACGTGATCAGTGCATGATCAGTCACGTGACCAGTACATGATAGCCACGTGATCAGTGCATGATCAGCCACGTGATCAGTGCATGATCAGTCACGTGATCAGTGCATGATAGCTACGTGATCAGTGCATGATCAGCCACGTGATCAGTGCATGATCAGTCACGTGATCAGTGCATGGTAGCTACGTGATCAGTGCATGATCAGCCACGTGATCAGTGCATGATCAGTCACGTGATCAGTGCATGATAGCCACGTGATCAGTGCATGATCAGCCACGTGATCAGTGCATGATCAGTCACGTGATCAGTACATGATAGCTACGTGATCAGTGCATGATCAGCCACGTGATCAGTGCATGATAGCCACGTGATCAGTGCATGATCAGTCACGTGATCAGTGCATGATCAGTCACGTGATCAGTGCATGATCAGTCACGTGATCAGTGCATGATCAATTACGTGATCAGTGCATGATCAGTCACGTGATCAGTACATGGTAGCTACGTGATCATTGCATGATCAGCCACGTGATCAGTGCATGATAGCCACGTGATCAGTGCATGATCAGTCACATGATCAGTGTATGATCATCCACGTGATCAGTGCATGATCAGTCACGTGATCAGTGCATGATACAGACGTGATCAGTGCATGATCAGTCACGTGATCAGTGCATGATCAGCCACGTGATCAGTGCATGATAGCCACGTGATCAGTGCATGATAGCCAGTGATCAGTGCATGATCAGTCACGTGATCAGTGCATGATCAGCCACGTGATCAGTGCATGATAGCCACTGATCAGTGCATGATCAGTCACGTGATCAGTGCATGATCAGTCACGTGATCAGTGCATGATCAGTCACGTGATCAGTGCATGATCAGCCACGTGATCAGTGCATGATCAGTCACGTGATCAGTGCATGATAGCCCGTGATCAGTGCATGATCAGTCCCGTGATCAGTGCATGATCAGCCACGTGATCAGTGCATGATAGCTACGTGATCAGTGCATGATCAGTCACGTGATCAGTGCATGGTAGCTACGTGATCAGTGCATGATCAGCCACGTGATCAGTGCATGATCAGTCACGTGATCAGTGCATGATCAGCCACGTGATCAGTGCATGATCAGTCATGTAGTCAGTGCATGATAGCCCGTGATCAGTGCATGATCAGTCCCGTGATCAGTGCATGATCAGCCACGTGATCAGTGCATGATAGCTACGTGATCAGTGCATGATCAGTCACGTGATCAGTGCATGATCAGCCACGTGATCAGTGCATGATCAGTCACGTGATCAGTGCATGGTAGCTACGTGATCAGTGCATGATCAGCCACGTGATCAGTGCATGATAGCCACGTGATCAGTGCATGATCAGTCACGTGATCAGTGCATGATCAGTCACGTGATCAGTGCATGATCAGTCACGTGATCAGTGCATGATCAATTACGTGATCAGTGCATGATCAGTCACGTGACCAGTACATGGTAGCTACGTGATCATTGCATGATCAGCCACGTGATCAGTGCATGATAGCCACGTGATCAGTGCATGATCAGTCACGTGATCAGTGCATGATCATCCACGTGATCAGTGCATGATCAGTCACGTGATCAGTGCATGATCAGACGTGATCAGTGCATGATCAGTCACGTGATCAGTGCATGATCAGCCACGTGATCAGTGCATGATAGCCACGTAATCAGTGCATGATAGCCAGTGATCAGTGCATGATCAGTCACGTGATCAGTGCATGATCAGCCACGTGATCAGTGCATGATTGCCACTGATCAGTGCATGATCAGTCACGTGATCAGTGCATGATCAGTCACGTGATCAGTGCATGATCAGTCACGTGATCAGTGCATGATCAGCCACGTGATCAGTGCATGATCAGTCACGTGATCAGTGCATGATAGCCCGTGATCAGTGCATGATCAGTCCTGTGATCAGTGCATGATCAGCCACGTGATCAGTGCATGATAGCCACGTGATCAGTGCATGATCAGTCACGTGATCAGTGCATGATCAGTCACGTGATCAGTGCATGATCAGCCACGTGATCAGTGCATGATCAGGCACGTGATCAGTGCATGATCAGCCACGTGATCAGTGCATGATAGCCACGTGATCAGTGCATGATCAGTCACGTGATCAGTGCATGATCAGCCACGTGATCAGTGCATGATCAATTACGTGATCAGTGCATGATCAGTCACGTGACCAGTACATGGTAGCTACGTGATCATTGCATGATCAGCCACGTGATCAGTGCATGATCAGCCACGTGATCAGTGCATGATCAGTCACGTGATCAGTGCATGATCAGTCACGTGATCAGTGCATGATAGCACGTGATCAGTGCATGATCAGCCACGTGATCAGTGCATGATCAGCCACGTGATCAGTGCATGATAGCCACGTGATCAGTGCATGATCAGTCACGTGATACGTGTGTGATCAGCCACGTGATCAGTGCATGATGAGTCACGTGATCAGTGCATGATCAATTACGTGATCAGTGCATGATCAGTCACGTGACCAGTACATGGTTGCTACGTGATCAGTGCATGATCAGCCACGTGAGCAGTGCATGATAGCCACGTGATCAGTGCATGATCAGTCACGTGATCAGTGCATGATCAGTCACGTGATCAGTGCATGATCAGCCACGTGATCAGTGCATGATCAGCCACGTGATCAGTGCATGATCAATTACGTGATCAGTGCATGATCAGTCACGTGACCAGTGCATGATAGCTACGTGATCATTGCATGATCAGCCACGTGAGCAGTGCATGATCAGCCACGTGATCAGTGCATGATCAGTCACGTGATCAGTGCATGATCAGTCACGTGATCAGTGCATGATCAGCCACGTGATCAGTGCATGTCAGTCATGTATCAGTGCATGATAGCCCGTGATCAGTGCATGATCAGTCCCGTGATCAGTGTATGATCAGCCACGTGATCAGTGCATGATCAGCCACGTGATCAGTGCATGATCAGTCACGTGATCAGTGCATGATCAGTCACGTGATCAGTGTGTGATCAGCCACGTGAACAGTGCATGCTCAGTCACGTGATCAGGGCCTGCTGAGCTGCGTGATTACTGTCTGCTTATCTGCTTGACAATTGCCAGCTGAGCTGCACGATTCCTGCCTGTCATCTGCTTGACAATTGCCACCTGTGCTGCGTAATTCCTGCCTGCTCATCTGCTTGATTATTGCCAGCTGAGCAGCATGATTTCTCACAGCTGAGTTCCATGATTATTGCCTGCTGACTGATTCCTGCCTACTCAGCTCTTTGTTCATTGCCTCCAGAGGCACATGATCAGTGTATGATACCAAACATGATCAGCACATGATCAGTCACATGATCAATGCATGATAAGCCACGTGATCAGTGCATGATCAATTATGTGATCAGTGCATGATCAGTCATGTGACCAGTACATGGTACCTGCGTGATCATTGCATGATCAGCCACGTGATCAGTGCATGATAGCCACGTGATCAGTGCATGATCAGTCACGTGACTGTGCAAGATCAGTCACGTGATCAGTGCATGATCAGTTACGTGATCAGTGCATGATCAGCCACGTGATCAGTGCATGATAGCTACGTGATCAGTGCATGATAGCCACGTGATCAGTGCATGATCAGTCACGTGATAGTGCATGATCAGCCACGTGATCAGTGCATGATAGCCACGTGATCAGTGCATGATAGCCACGTGATCAGTGCATGATCAGTCACGTGATCAGTGCATGATCAGTCACGTGATAGTGTGTGATCAGCCACGTGATCAGTGCATGATCAGCCACGTGATCAGTGCATGATCAGTCACGTGATCAGTGCATGATCAGTCACGTGATCAGTGCATGATCAGTCACGTGATCAGTGCATGATCAGTCACGTGATCAGTGCATGATCAGCCACGTGATCAGTGCATGATAGCTACGTGATCAGTGCATGATCAGCCACGTGATCAGTGCATGATCAGTCACGTGATCAGTGCATGATCAGTCACGTGATCAGTGCATGATCAGCCACGTGATCAGTGCATGATCAGCCACGTGATCAGTGCATGATCAGCCACGTGATCAGTGCATGATAGCCACGTGATCAGTGCATGATCAGTCACGTGATAGTGTGTGATCAGCCACGTGATCAGTGCATGATATCCACGTGATCAGTGCATGATAGCCACGTGATCAGTGCATGATCAGTCACGTGATCAGTGCATGATCAGTCACGTGATAGTGTGTGATCAGCCACGTGATCAGTGCATGATGAGCCACGTGATCAGTGCATGATCAATTACGTGATCAGTGCATGATCAGTCACGTGATCAGTGCATGGTAGCTACGTGATCAGTGCATGATCAGCCACGTGATCAGTGCATGATAGCCACGTGATCAGTGCATGATCAGCCACGTGATCAGTGCATGATCAGCCACGTGATCAGTGCATGATCAGTCACGTGATCATGTGTGATCAGCCACGTGATCAGTGCATGATCAGCCACGTGATCAGTGCAGGATCAAATACGTGATCAGTGCATGATCAGTCACGTGACCAGTGCATGATAGCTACGTGATCAGTGCATGATCAGCCACGTGATCAGTGCATGATCAGTCACGTGATCAGTGCATGGTAGCTACGTGATCAGTGCATGATCAGCCACGTGATCAGTGCATGATCAGTCACGTGATCAGTACATGGTAGCCACGTGATCAGTGCATGATCAGCCACGTGATCAGTGCATGATCAGTCACGTGATCAGTGCATGGTAGCCACGTGATCAGTGCATGATCAGCCACGTGATCAGTGCATGATCAGTCACGTGATCAGTGCATGGTAGCTACGTGATCAGTGCATGATCAGCCACGTGATCAGTGCATGATCAGTCACGTGATCAGTGCATGATAGCTACGTGATCAGTGCATGATCAGCCACGTGATCAGTGCATGATAGCCACGTGATCAGTGCATGATCAGTCACGTGATCAGTGCATGATCAGTCACGTGATCAGTGCATGATCAGCCACGTGATCAGTGCATGATCAGCACGTGATCAGTGCATGATCAGTCACGTGACCAGTACATGGTAGCTACGTGATCAGTGCATGATCAGCCACGTGATCAGTGCATGATAGCCACGTGATCAGTGCATGATCAGTCACATGATCAGTGCATGATCATCCACGTGATCAGTGCATGATCAGTCACGTGATCAGTGCATGATACAGACGTGATCAGTGCATGATCAGTCACGTGATCAGTGCATGATCAGCCACGTGATCAGTGCATGATAGCCACGTAATCAGTGCATGATAGCCAGTGATCAGTGCATGATCAGTCACGTGATCAGTGCATGATCAGCCACGTGATCAGTGCATGATAGCCACGTGATCAGTGCATGATCAGTCACGTGATCAGTGCATGATCAGTCACGTGATCAGTGCATGATCAGTCACGTGATCAGTGCATGATCATCCACGTGATCAGTGCATGATCAGTCACGTGATCAGTGCATGATAGCCCGTGATCAGTGCATGATCAGTCCCGTGATCAGTGCATGATCAGCCACGTGATCAGTGCATGATAGCTACGTGATCAGTGCATGATCAGTCACGTGATCAGTGCATGATAGCTACGTGATCAGTGCATGATCAGCCACGTGATCAGTGCATGATCAGTCACGTGATCAGTGCATGATCAGCCACGTGATCAGTGCATGATCAGTCATGTATCAGTGCATGATAGCCCGTGATCAGTGCATGATCAGTCCCGTGATCAGTGCATGATCAGCCACGTGATCAGTGCATGATAGCTACGTGATCAGTGCATGATCAGTCACGTGATCAGTGCATGATCAGTCACGTGATCAGGTGTGTGATCAGCCACGTGAACAGTGCATGCTCAGTCACGTGATCAGTGCCTGCTGAGCTGCGTGATTCCTGCCTGTCATCTGCTTGACAATTGCCACCTGTGCTGCGTAATTCCTGCCTGCTCATCTACTTGATTATTGCCAGCTGAGCAGCATGATTTCTCTGAGCTGAGTTCCATGATTATAGCCTGCTGACTGATTCCTGCCTACTCAGCTCTATGTTCATTGCCTCCAGAGGCACATGATCAGTGTATGACACCAAACATGATCAGCACATGATCAGTCACATGATCAGTGCATGATAAGCCACGTGATCAGTGCATGATCAGTTATGTGATCAGTGCATGATCAGTCATGTGACCAGTACATGTAGCTGCGTGATCAGTGCATGATCAGCCACGTGAGAGTGCATGATAGCCACGTGATCAGTGCATGATCAGTCACGTGATCAGTGCATGATCAGTCACGTGATCAGTGCATGATCAGCCACGTGATCAGTGCATGATCAGGCACGTGATCAGTGCATGTCCAGCCACGTGATCAGTGCATGATAGCTACGTGATCAGTGCATGATAGCCACGTGATCAGTGCATGATCAGTCACGTGATACGTGTGTGATCAGCCACATGATCAGTGCATGATATCCACGTGATCAGTGCATGATAGCCACGTGATCAGTGCATGATCAGTCACGTGATCAGTGCATGATCAGTCACGTGATCGTGTGTGATCAGCCACGTGATCAGTGCATGATCAGCCACGTGATCAGTGCATGATCAATTACGTGATCAGTGCATGATCAGTCACGTGATCAGTACATGGTAGCTACGTGATCATTGCATGATCAGCCACGTGATCAGTGCATGATAGCCACGTGATCAGTGCATGATCAGCCACGTGATCAGTGCATGATCAGCCACGTGATCAGTGCATGATCAGTCACGTGATCATGTGTGATCAGCCACGTGATCAGTGCATGATCAGCCACGTGATCAGTGCATGATCAATTACGTGATCAGTGCATGATCAGTCACGTGATCAGTGCATGTAGCTACGTGATCAGTGCATGATCAGCCACGTGATCAGTGCATGATCAGTCACGTGATCAGTGCATGATAGCCACGTGATCAGTGCATGATCAGCCACGTGATCAGTGCATGATAGCCACGTGATCAGTGCATGATCAGTCACGTGATCAGTGCATGATCAGTCACGTGATCAGTGCATGATCAGTCACGTGATCAGTGCATGATCAATTACGTGATCAGTGCATGATCAGTCACGTGATCAGTACATGGTAGCTACGTGATCAGTGCATGATCAGCCACGTGATCAGTGCATGATAGCCACGTGATCAGTGCATGATCAGTCACATGATCAGTGCATGATCATCCACGTGATCAGTGCATGATCAGTCACGTGATCAGTGCATGATCAGACGTGATCAGTGCATGATCAGTCACGTGATCAGTGCATGATCAGCCACGTGATCAGTGCATGATAGCCACGTGATCAGTGCATGATAGCCAGTGATCAGTGCATGATCAGTCACGTGATCAGTGCATGATCAGCCACGTGATCAGTGCATGATTGCCACTCATCAGTGCATGATCAGTCACGTGATCAGTGCATGATCAGTCACGTGATCAGTGCATGATCAGTCACGTGATCAGTGCATGATCATCCACGTGATCAGTGCATGATCAGTCACGTGATCAGTGCATGATAGCCCGTGATCAGTGCATGATCAGTCCCGTGATCAGTGCATGATCAGCCACGTGATCAGTGCATGATAGCCACGTGATCAGTGCATGATCAGCCACGTGATCAGTGCATGATCAGTCACGTGATCAGTGCATGATCAGCCACGTGATCAGTGCATGATCAGCCACGTGATCAGTGCATGATCAGCCACGTGATCAGTGCATGATAGCCACGTGATCAGTGCATGATCAGCCACGTGATCAGTGCATGATCAGCCACGTGATCAGTGCATGATCAGCCACGTGATCAGTGCATGATCAGTCACGTGATCAGTGCATGATAGCACGTGATCAGTGCATGATCAGCCACGTGAACAGTGCATGATCAGTCACGTGATCAGGGCCTGCTGAGCTGCGTGATTACTGTCTGCTCATCTGCTTGACAATTGCCAGCTGAGCTGCACGATTCCTGCCTGTCATCTGCTTGACAATTGCCACCTGTGCTGCGTAATTCCTGCCTGCTCATCTACTTGATTATTGCCAGCTGAGCAGCATGATTTCTCAGAGCTGAGTTCCATGATTATAGCCTGCTGACTGATTCCTGCCTACTCAGCTCTTTGTTCATTGCCTCCAGAGGCACATGATCAGTGTATGATACCAAACATGATCAGCACATGATCAGTCACATGATCAATGCATGATAAGCCACGTGATCAGTGCATGATCAATTATGTGATCAGTGCATGATCAGTCATGTGACCAGTACATGGTAGCTGCGTGATCATTGCATGATCAGCCACGTGATCAGTGCATGATAGCCACGTGATCAGTGCATGATCAGTCACGTGATCAGTGCATGATCAGTCACGTGATCAGTGCATGATCAGCCACGTGATCAGTGCATGATCAGGCACGTGATCAGTGCATGATCAGCCACGTGATCAGTGCATGATAGCCACGTGATCAGTGCATGATCAGTCACGTGATCAGTGCATGATCAGTCACGTGATCAGTGCATGATCAGCCACGTGATCAGTGCATGATCAGCCACGTGATCAGTGCATGATCAATCACGTGATCAGTGCATGATCAGTCACGTGATCAGTGCATGGTAGCTACGTGATCAGTGCATGATCAGCCACGTGATCAGTGCATGATCAGCCACGTGATCAGTGCATGATAGCCACGTGATCAGTGCATGATCAGTCACGTGATACGTGTGTGATCAGCCACGTGATCAGTGCATGATAGCCACGTGATCAGTGCATGATAGCCACGTGATCAGTGCATGATAGCCACGTGATCAGTGCATGATCAGTCACGTGATAGTGATGATCAGCCACGTGATCAGTGCATGATCAGCCACGTGATCAGTGCATGATCAATTACGTGATCAGTGCATGATCAGTCACGTGACCAGTACATGGTTGCTACGTGATCAGTGCATGATCAGCCACGTGATCAGTGCATGATAGCCACGTGATCAGTGCATGATCAGTCACGTGATCAGTGCATGATCAGTCACGTGATCAGTGCATGATCAGCCACGTGATCAGTGCATGATCAGCCACGTGATCAGTGCATGATCAATTACGTGATCAGTGCATGATCAGTCACGTGACCAGTGCATGGTAGCTACGTGATCATTGCATGATCAGCCACGTGATCAGTGCATGATAGCCACGTGATCAGTGCATGATCAGCCACGTGATCAGTGCATGATCAGTCACGTGATCAGTGCATGATCAGTCACGTGATCAGTGCATGATCATCCACGTGATCAGTGCATGTGGAGTCATGTATCAGTGCATGATAGCCCGTGATCAGTGCATGATCAGTCCGTGATCAGTGCATGATCAGCCAGTGATCAGTGCATGATAGCCACGTGATCAGTGCATGATCAGTCACGTGATCAGTGCATGATCAGTCACGTGACAGTGTGTGATCAGCCACGTGATCAGTGCATGATCAGTCACGTGATCAGTGCATGATAGCCCGTGATCAGTGCATGATCAGTCCTGTGATCAGTGCATGATCAGCCACGTGATCAGTGCATGATAGCCACGTGATCAGTGCATGATCAGACACGTGATCAGTGCATGATCAGTCACGTGATCAGTGCATGATCAGTCACGTGATCAGTGCATGATCAATTACGTGATCAGTGCATGATCAGTCACGTGATCAGTACATGGTAGCTACGTGATCATTGCATGATCAGCCACGTGATCAGTGCATGATAGCCACGTGATCAGTGCATGATCAGTCACATGATCAGTGTATGATCATCCACGTGATCAGTGCATGATCAGTCACGTGATCAGTGCATACAGACGTGATCAGTGCATGATCAGTCACGTGATCAGTGCATGATCAGCCACGTGATCAGTGCATGATAGCCACGTGATCAGTGCATGATAGCCAGTGATCAGTGCATGATCAGTCACGTGATCAGTGCATGATCAGCCACGTGATCAGTGCATGATAGCCACTGATCAGTGCATGATCAGTCACGTGATCAGTGCATGATCAGTCACGTGATCAGTGCATGATCAGTCACGTGATCAGTGCATGATCAGCCACGTGATCAGTGCATGATCAGTCACGTGATCAGTGCATGATAGCCACGTGATCAGTGCATGATCAGTCCGTGATCAGTGCATGATCAGCCACGTGATCAGTGCATGATAGCCACGTGATCAGTGCATGATCAGCCACGTGATCAGTGCATGATCAGTCACGTGATCAGTGCATGATCAGTCACGTGATCAGTGCATGATCAGCCACGTGATCAGTGCATGATAGCCACGTGATCAGTGCATGATCAGTCACGTGATCAGTGCATGATCAGCCACGTGATCAGTGCATGATCAATTACGTGATCAGTGCATGATCAGTCACGTGACCAGTGCATGATAGCTACGTGATCAGTGCATGATCAGCCACGTGATCAGTGCATGATCAGCCACGTGATCAGTGCATGATCAGTTACGTGATCAGTGCATGATCAGTCACGTGATCAGTGCATGGTAGCTACGTGATCAGTGCATGATCAGCCACGTGATCAGTGCATGATCAGCCACGTGATCAGTGCATGATAGCCACGTGATCAGTGCATGATCAGTCACGTGATAGTGCATGATCAGCCACGTGATCAGTGCATGATAGCCACGTGATCAGTGCATGATAGCCACGTGATCAGTGCATGATCAGTCACGTGATCAGTGCATGATCAGCCACGTGATCAGTGCATGATCAGTCATGTATCAGTGCATGATAGCCCGTGATCAGTGCATGATCAGTCCCGTGATCAGTGCATGATCAGCCACGTGATCAGTGCATGATAGCCACGTGATCAGTGCATGATCAGTCACGTGATCAGTGCATGATCAGTCACGTGATCAGTGCATGATCAGCCACGTGATCAGTGCATGATGAGTCACGTGATCAGTGCATGATAGCCCGTGATCAGTGCATGATCAGTCCCGTGATCAGTGCATGATCAGCCACGTGATCAGTGCATGATAGCCACGTGATCAGTGCATGATCAGCCACGTGATCAGTGCATGATCAGTCACGTGATCAGTGCATGATCAGCCACGTGATCAGTGCATGACAGGCACGTGATCAGTGCATGATCAGCCACGTGATCAGTGCATGATAGCCACGTGATCAGTGCATGATCAGTCACGTGATCAGTGCATGATCAGTCACGTGATCAGTGCATGATCAGCCACGTGATCAGTGCATGATAGCCACGTGATCAGTGCATGATAGCCAGTGATCAGTGCATGATCAGTCACGTGATCAGTGCATGATCAGCCACGTGATCAGTGCATGATTGCCAACTGATCAGTGCATGATCAGTCACGTGATCAGTGCATGATCAGTCACGTGATCAGTGCATGATCAGTCACGTGATCAGTGCATGATCAGCCACGTGATCAGTGCATGATCAGTCACGTGATCAGTGCATGATAGCCCGTGATCAGTGCATGATCAGTCCGTGATCAGTGCATGATCAGCCACGTGATCAGTGCATGATAGCCACGTGATCAGTGCATGATCAGTCACGTGATCAGTGCATGATCAGTCACGTGATCAGTGCATGATCAGCCACGTGATCAGTGCATGATCAGGCACGTGATCAGTGCATGATCAGCCACGTGATCAGTGCATGATAGCCACGTGATCAGTGCATGATCAGTCACGTGATCAGTGCATGATCAGCCACGTGATCAGTGCATGATCAGTCACGTGATCAGTGCATGATCAGTCACGTGATCAGTGCATGGTAGCTACGTGATCATTGCATGATCAGCCACGTGATCAGTGCATGATCAGTCACGTGATCAGTGCATGATCAATTACGTGATCAGTGCATGATCAGTCACGTGACCAGTACATGGTAGCTACGTGATCATTGCATGATCAGCCACGTGATCAGTGCATGATCAGCCACGTGATCAGTGCATGATAGCCACGTGATCAGTGCATGATCAGTCATGTGATACGTGTGTGATCAGCCACGTGATCAGTGCATGATATCCACGTGATCAGTGCATGATAGCCACGTGATCAGTGCATGATAGCCACGTGATCAGTGCATGATCAGTCACGTGATACGTGTGTGATCAGCCACGTGATCAGTGCATGATGAGTCAAGTGATCAGTGCATGATCAATTACGTGATCAGTGCATGATCAGTCACGTGACCAGTACATGGTTGCTACGTGATCATTGCATGATCAGCCACGTGAGCAGGGCATGATAGCCACGTGATCAGTGCATGATCAGTCACGTGATCAGTGCATGATCAGTCACGTGATCAGTGCATGATCAGCCACGTGATCAGTGCATGATCAGCCACGTGATCAGTGCATGATCAATTACGTGATCAGTGCATGATCAGTCACGTGACCAGTGCATGGTAGCTACGTGATCATTTCCAGATCAGCCACGTGATCAGTGCATGATCAGCCACGTGATCAGTGCATGATCAGTCACGTGATCAGTGCATGATCAGTCACGTGATCAGTGCATGATCAGCCACGTGATCAGTGCATGTGGAGTCATGTAGTCAGTGCATGATAGCCCGTGATCAGTGCATGATCAGTCCCGTGATCAGTGTATGATCAGCCACGTGATCAGTGCATGATAGCCACGTGATCAGTGCATGATCAGTCACATGATCAGTGCATGATCAGTCACGTGATCAGTGTGTGATCAGCCACGTGAACAGTGCATGCTCAGTCACGTGATCAGGGCCTGCTGAGCTGCGTGATTACTGTCTGCTCATCTGCTTGACAATTGCCAGCTGAGCTGCACGATTCCTGCCTGTCATCTGCTTGACAATTGCCAGCTGTGCTGCGTAATTCCTGCCTGCTCATCTGCTTGATTATTGCCAGCTGAGCAGCATGATTTCTCACAGCTGAGTTCCATGATTATTGCCTGCTGACTGATTCCTGCCTACTCAGCTCTTTGTTCATTGCCTCCAGAGGCACATGATCAGTGTATGATACCAAACATGATCAGCACATGATCAGTCACATGATCAATGCATGATAAGCCACGTGATCAGTGCATGATCAATCATGTGATCAGTGCATGATCAGTCATGTGATCAGTGCATGGTACCTGCGTGATCAGTGCATGATCAGCCACGTGATCAGTGCATGATAGCCACGTGATCAGTGCATGATCAGTCACGTGATCAGTGCATGATCAGTCACGTGATCAGTGCATGATCAGTCACGTGATCAGTGCATGATCAGCCACGTGATCAGTGCATGATAGCCACGTGATCAGTGCATGATCAGCCACGTGATCAGTGCATGATCAGTCACGTGATAGTGCATGATCAGCCACGTGATCAGTGCATGATAGCCACGTGATCAGTGCATGATAGCCACGTGATCAGTGCATGATCAGTCACGTGATCAGTGCATGATCAGTCACGTGATCGTGTGTGATCAGCCACGTGATCAGTGCATGATGAGCCACGTGATCAGTGCATGATCAGTCACGTGATCAGTGCATGATCAGTCACGTGATCAGTGCATGATCAGTCACGTGATCAGTGCATGATCAGCCACGTGATCAGTGCATGATCAGCCACGTGATCAGTGCATGATAGCCACGTGATCAGTGCATGATAGCCACGTGATCAGTGCATGATCAGTCACGTGATCAGTGTGTGATCAGCCACGTGATCAGTGCATGATAGCCACGTGATCAGTGCATGATAGCCACGTGATCAGTGCATGATCAGTCACGTGATCAGTGCATGATCAGTCACGTGATCAGTGCATGATCAGCCACGTGATCAGTGCATGATCAGCCACGTGATCAGTGCATGATCAATTACGTGATCAGTGCATGATCAGTCACGTGATCAGTGCATGGTAGCTACGTGATCAGTGCATGATCAGCCACGTGATCAGTGCATGATAGCCACGTGATCAGTGCATGAGAGCCACGTGATCAGTGCATGATCAGTCACGTGATCATGTGTGATCAGCCACGTGATCAGTGCATGATCAGCCACGTGATCAGTGCATGATCAATTACGTGATCAGTGCATGATCAGTCACGTGATCAGTGCATGATAGCTACGTGATCAGTGCATGATCAGCCACGTGATCAGTGCATGATCAGTCACGTGATCAGTGCATGATAGCTACGTGATCAGTGCATGATCAGCCACGTGATCAGTGCATGATAGCAACGTGATCAGTGCATGATCAGTCACGTGATCAGTGCATGATCAGTCACGTGATCAGTGCATGATCAGTCACGTGATCAGTGCATGATCATCACGTGATCAGTGCATGATCAGTCACGTGATCAGTGCATGATCAGCCACGTGATCAGTGCATGATCAGGCACGTGATCAGTGCATGATCAGCCACGTGATCAGTGCATGATAGCCACGTGATCAGTGCATGATCAGTCACGTGATCAGTGCATGATCAGTCACGTGATCAGTGCATGATCAGCCACGTGATCAGTGCATGATCAGCCACGTGATCAGTGCATGATCAATTACGTGATCAGTGCATGATCAGTCACGTGACCAGTACATGGTAGCTACGTGATCATTGCATGATCAGCCACGTGATCAGTGCATGATAGCCACGTGATCAGTGCATGATCAGCACGTGATCAGTGCATGATCAGCCACGTGATCAGTGCATGATCAGTCACGTGATCAGTGCATGATCAGTCACGTGATCAGTGCATGATCAGCCACGTGATCAGTGCATGATCAGTCACGTGATCAGTGCATGATAGTGCCGTGATCAGTGCATGATCAGTCCCGTGATCAGTGCATGATCAGCCACGTGATCAGTGCATGATAGCCACGTGATCAGTGCATGATCAGTCACGTGATCAGTGCATGATCAGCCACGTGATCAGTGCATGATAGCCACGTGATCAGTGCATGATCAGTCACGTGATCAGTGCATGATCAGCCACGTGATCAGTGCATGATAGCCACGTGATCAGTGCATGATCAGTCACGTGATCAGTGCATGATCAGTCACGTGATCAGTGCATGATCAGCCACGTGATCAGTGCATGATCAGTCACGTGATCAGTGCATGTCAGCCACGTGATCAGTGCATGATAGCCACGTGATCAGTGCATGATCAGTCACGTGATCAGTGCATGATCAGTCACGTGATCAG